>NW_026112013.1:47500-90000 GCF_024679095.1 Eriocheir sinensis
TTATGGAGAGAGGGATAAGAATATTGGTGTTGTTAGTGGTTTTGGTAGTATAAATTTAGACGGTTTAAAAGCAGAAATAATGAAGGAAGAGATGTATTCAGGGACGAAGGAGTGAAGAGGTAGTAGAGTGGTGGTGGTGAGGATGATGGTGGTGGTGGATGAAATATAGAAGGTTTAAGAGGAGAGGAGGTGGAGCAGAAAGAACTTATGATGATGGGGAAGGAGAAAAAATGGGTGAATGGAATGAGGAATATATGAAGATGGTGCAGATCGGAGGAGGAGGAAAATGAGAAGAAGGAAGGTGAGGGGGGATGCATCTAGAAGTGAAGAAGGTGGAGAGGTGATAGGTGGGGTGTAGTGGTGATGGTGGTGTTGATGATGATGGTGGGCGTTTAGAAGGTTTAAGTCTTAAGTTTAAGAGAGAGAGAGAGAGAGAGAGAGAGAGAGAGAGAGAGAGAGAGAGAGAGAGAGAGAGAGAGAGAGAGAGAGAGAGAGAGAGAGTGTGTGTCACTCTACCAATCAGTCTAACAATTAGTCAGCCTGCTATATAGTTAATACGCCAACTACTCAACCGAACAGTCAGCCACTCAATCATCCAGGCAGTCAGTCAATCACTCTGCTAATCAACCTACCAGTTAGCCAGCCAACCATACCCCCAACCCAACCAGCTACTCAACCACCCACCCACCAACCTAACCACACAGCCAGCCAGCCACTACGACAGCCAGCCATTTCTTATTCTTAATTGCTTTCATCTACATTATTCCCCCATCCTTCTCCATGCCAGGCACCGCAATGGCCGCCCCGCCCAAGAGCCGCTGCCTAGACTTTTATGTCCTAATTAGCGTCCCGGAGCCCGTGGGAGTAGCTGTAGTGGACGGGGGGAGGGGGGGGGGCAGTGAAGGCAAAGGGAGACACTGGTCGCTGGTCTTGGATTTAATTAACGAAAGCACTGTTTTTTTTTTTTTTATAGACGTTGAAAAATATGTGTCTCTTCTATACGGAGGTGAGAGTTCGAATGTCATGCTGAAGATAGGTTTTCATTGTTATTGACGGTTTATAAGTAGTGGTGGTTGCAGTAACAGTAGTAGTAGTGGTAGTGGTGGTAGTGGTAGTAGTAGTAGTAGAAGTAGTAGTAGTAGTAGTAGTAGTAGTAGTAGTAGTAGTAGTAGTAGTAGTAGTAGTAGTAGTAGTAGTAGTAGTAGTGGTAGTGGTGGTAGTGGTAGTAGTAGTAGTAGTAGTAGTAGTAGTAGTAGTAGTAGTGGTAGTGGTGGTAGTGGTAGTAGTAGTAGTAGTAGTAGTAGTAGTAGTAGTAGTAGTAGTAGTAGTCATTACCAATCAGAGCAAAGGGCTTCAGCCTCAACAAACAAGAATTTGTCGACGCCATTGCTCTGAGATATGGCTGGGCGATTGAGGGACTGCCTGATCTCTGTGCATGTGGATCAGCAAATGATGTCACCCACACCATGACATGTATAAAAGGAGGCTTCGTCTGTATTCGACACGATGAAGTGAGGGATCTGACAGCCAGCATGCTCGGGGAGGTATGCCAAGACGTCACTACCGAGCCGGAACTGCTTCCCCTGGACGGCGAACACCTTCGGTACAGGACAGCCAATACCTCACAGGAGGCACGGGTTGATGTAAGTGCCCGCGGATTCTGGGTGCGCGGACAGCGGGCGTTCATGGACATCCGCATATTCGACCCGATGGCTGCCTGTCACCGTGAGCTGCCCCTGCAAGCCGCCCACCACAGGAACGAGCAGGAGAAGACAAGGGGATACGGTGAAGGAATCCAACATGTGGATCAGGGCAGCTTCACCCCCCTCGTCTTCACCACATCCGGCGGGATGGGTCCCAGGGCCCAATGCTTCTACGCACGCCTCGCGGAACTAATCTCAGAAAAGAAGCAACAGCCAAGGAGCCACGTTGTCGCCTGGATGAGGTGTCGCCTCTCGTTCTCCCTGCTCAGGTCGGCCATCCTATGTCTCAGGGGCACCAGACACTCTGGCCCAAAAGCCACCACCATCTCCAATATGGACTATGAAGCCACAGTGGTGGAGAGTGACATTAGGGTGGGTCGGGAGTGACTTGAGTAGGGAAGGAAAGGGGGATCTAGACGTAATAGATGATAGGTGATTTAGTGTCAGGTAGTATTAGCGATATGGTTGGATGCCACAGTCATTAGCGAACAGAGTTGGGGCTAATGACCTCCAAACTATGGAGCCCTCCATGATTATGTGTCGGGAAAATAAACATGGGTGGAGGTATCATTTATGTAGTAGTAGGTAGTAGTAGTAGTAGTAGTAGTAGTAGTAGTAGTAGTAGCAGCAGTGTCATTCTATATAAGGAAGAGCAATTTGATGGAAGATTTTTGTCCTGAAGAAAAAAAATGAATTGATTAGAAGGAAAAGAGTAGTAGTAGTAGTAGCAGTAGTAGTAGTAGTAGTATAAGTGGTAGTAGTAGCAGTAGTGGTTGTGGTGGTAATAGAGGTATAAGTAGTGGTGTTGGTAGCAGTAGTAGTAGTAGTAGTAGTAGCTGTAGTAGTAGTAGTAGTAGTAGTAGTAGTAGTAGTAGTAGTGGTAGTGGTAGTAGTAGTAGTAGTAGTAGTAGTAGTAGTAGTAGTAGTAGTAGCTGTAGTAGTAGTAGTAGTAGTAGTAGTAGTAGTAGTAGTAGTAGTAGTAGTAGTAGTAGTAGTAGTAGTAGTAGTAGTAGTAGTAGTAGTAGTGGTGGTAGTGGTAGTAGTAGTAGTAGTAGTAGTAGTAGTAGTAGTAGTAGTAGTAGTAGCAGTAGTAGTAGTAGTAGTAGCAGTAGTGGTTGTGGTGGTAAAAGAGGTAGTAGTAGTGGTGGTAGTAGGAGTAGTAGTAATAGTAGTAGTAGTAGTAGTAGTAGTAACAGTAGTAGTAGTAGTAGTAGTAGTAGTAGTAGTAGTAGTAGAAGTGGTTGTGGTGGTAGCAGTAGTTGTAGTAGTAGTAGTGGTAGTAGTAGTAGCAGTAGTGGTTGTGGTGGTAATAGAGGTAGAAGTAGTGGTGGTAGTAGTAGTAGTAGTAGTAGCTGTAGTAGTAGTAGTAGTAGTAGTAGTAGTAGTAGTAGTATATAATATAATAGTAATAAACAATCATTCAAGTATTACCGTAAAGGCAGAGTAAGCATATGTAAGTGTATGTCTGGGTGTAGGTATATGGGGGGAGACAAGAGTCAAAGTGGGGTCTATTACTATTGCTCTATTCATCACCACAAATAGCAACTAAGATACACTAGCATGCATAATGGCACCGAAATGGAGCCCCCTCAATGTTGCATTTGTTCGTCTCGAAATCAAAACTGTGTTCAATGCTCGTGCGTAAGACGAGGCCAGCCCTGTATGAGCTGTAAGAGAGGTGGAGATTGTCGAAACCCAAACCCTCAACGGCAGGATGTGGAAAATGGGAAGCAACCACAAGTGGTGCTGGGTGGACAGGCCAATGAAGGCGCTGGAGATGATCAGGTGGAGGGGGGTGCAGGTGGCGAGAGACAAGGGCAAGGTGACCAGGGTGAGGACGCCTCGCGCGAGCTCCGCTTCTGGCAGAGGTGGGCACTCGAGGAGACAGAGGAGTGCAAAGAGACTATATACGAAGAGATAGTGGTATGTAGTAATTCCTCGGGCGTGCGGAAGTAGCGCCATCTATTGCAGCCCACCAAAAACGTCACTTTTCAGGGGTAGCTATACTATTTTTGAGGTACCTACCACAGCACCCTATCCAGCCTTCACTTATTTTTTTTCATTGTAAAACTATTTACTAATGGGGTAAAGAAAAAACATTTGTTGTTATGTTTTATTAGGTATTATCTACACTATATCAATTTGTTTTTTAGGAAAAATATGATGTTGAAAGCATTTGCTAATATATCTATCTTTCTATCTATCTATCTATCTATCTATCTATCTATCTATCTACATATATCTATATCTATATCTATATCTATATCTATCTATCTATCTATCTATATATATATATATATATATATATATATATATATGTGTGTGTGTGTGTGTGTGTGTGTGTGTGTGTGTAGCAAACATATCCAGTGCTTTAAATACAAGCAAAGCATACAACATTCTATGCATGCTAAATTACTATAATGCCTTTGCAACTGTGGTAACCCGGATGTCACACTGGTCCTGTGTCCCAGGGTAATGGGTTCCCTAACACCACAGGCTCAAGGGCCAATGTTACAGAGACGAGCACCGAGGCCACGCGCTGCTACAGCGTATGCCCCCAGCCTTACCTTTACCTTTTGCAAAATGCTCTTAGCTGAGTAAAAATATCATACTAACTGTACAAGTGCCAAATAATGGCAAGCATTGCATACTGCTTGACAGGGCAGAGAACAAAAGCTTCTATAAGCATTACAACTGAAATAAACAATGGGAGACACTCAAAGCTTGTTAACTGAACATGACCCGATTTATAACAGGCAAAACCAACAATGGGGCATTATATACAATGAAAACTGTATAAAAATGTTGCAAGGCACATCAATATAAAAGCAAAGCATCATAAAACATGCTGAAATACATGATGGAGGACATTAAGAAGGTAACACATGAGTTGTCTTAAATGGAATGCAATAACTTGGTGGTCCTGGGAGACAGCCAAGCCTGGAGGTGAAAATGGAATGTAGGACACGGTATGATCTCACAAGCTCTGACCTTGGTGTCAGGGTCATGAAGATATTAAGCTCAGTAGGCACAACTATGCAGCGGAGGCACATATGATAAAAGCAAATGAGACAAAATAAGGCAACTCATAGTGTAAGAAAATAGCAGGAAAGTTATGCTGCAGTATGTGACACACCAATTAAATTACAGGGCAGAGAGTGATATGTATTTCATAGGCTACATCAGTAAACATGTAGCATTTATTGCAGGAAGCACACATTAAAGTTGGATGTAATAAAATATATGTTTTTAGCACACATTAAAGTTGGATGTAATAAAATCATTTGATATGAAACTCCTTGAACTGGCCAACCAAACAAACCACTCTTTGTCCACCCCCCCCCCCACCCCCCTTCAAAAGAGCATTATTTTTCACACGGTTTATGAGGCATTAGTCAAGAATATCAACTGCCATTACATTTTGTAAATCATACCTATGTGATTATGTATATCATATAAAGCAGAAAAAAAATTGCATGCTGTAATACAAACAAGATTACTCCTGGAAGCCACATTAATGATGCCAGACACGTAATAATAGACACTTAGTGTGGTGAAATTACATGCTGTATTTCACATCATGAAACCAAGCCAAGTGTCACTGCAGCACATATTAGGTAAGGCAGACACCAAAAGTTTGTTACCTGAACAAGATTAAACATAACAGGCAAAATCCACAATAAAGTATTGCATACTGTTGGGTAGGGAAGAGAACAAATGTTTCCAAGCATTACACCTGAAATAAACAATGGCAGATATTCAAAGCTTGTGAGCTGAACAGGATCTGATTTATAATAGGCAAAACCAACAATGGTGCATTGCATGCGATATCTGGCAGGGGATTCCTTGCATTACAACTGGAAAGTGGCAGACACCTAAAGCTTGTTAATTGAACAAGATCTGATTTATAACAGGCAAAACCAACAATGGTGCATTACATGTGATATCTGGCAGGGGATTCCTTGCATTACAATTGGAAAGTGGCAGACACTTAAAGCTTGTTAACTGAACAAGATCTGATTTATAACAAGCAAGCCCAACAATGGTGCATTACTTGCAATATTTGGCAAAGTATATGGTAAAAAATTCTTGGCGTAACAAGAGTAATACTAAATAATGGCAAATCCCACGAAGTTTCTCTTCTTATGACAAAGCCTGTGCTTTTTGCTGCAGGGCTGTCAGAGTCTGTTTGCTCCAGCCAACATGTACTGAAATACCCCTGAGTCATGAGTGAAGTGTTGAAATTGAAGGCAAGTGAAATACTGTGCTCAGAAATCTATTAGCATTTGGACTTTGATAGTATAAGGCCAGAGCAAACCTCCTCTCTTGTAACCCATATCTTCTACTAGGCTTAGATCTTGGCATCTTGCAGCATGTTGAACCTGACCTCAGAAAAAATCCATCCCTATTGGATCTAAAAAATTGCTGGCTCTGGGCAAAAACTGCCCAGGAGTTGTAACAGCCTGGGCTTTGAGCTGCCTTGCCTCCCGGTGCAGACGGCAGACTGTTGTGTGCAGCAATTTTCACTTTTCATGTCTGAAAATACATGAAAAAATATTTAATCACAATTAATCACAATTCTAAAGAATAAAATTTGTGCATGTAATTGCATTATTTTCAGTGCTATAAGGACAGTGAATCTAAGCTTTGACATTATGTCTGCACGCCAGCTTCGATGGAAGGCTTCACTTAGATTGCCTGACAAGAGTAATATTTTCAGGAGATGGGGGAGAGGATATAACTGGAGACTCTTGACAGATATAATGTCAAGATCTACAAGCACCCATTTACCATATATATCTTTGATGTTCAGTCCATACTAAAACATTTGTCAATGTGTTGCCACACTGAAAATCTAAAAATTCCCTGTTTCTGCAATGTTAGTCGTACCTAAGCCCTGCTAAACCATCCAAGTGAATCAAGAATGAGTTCTGGGCGGCAGCATGAGCCAATACTAAATGGCACCACTATAAAAAAAATTGCCTGCATCATGACGGCCCTGGGTCGACCGCCAGGCGCCTGAAGAAAACCTACCGGCGCTATAGGCAGGTGGGAAAAAAAAAGAAAAAAAAGAAAAAAAAAGAAAAAAAAATCACATCAGAAGAATGGACAAAGGTTTGTTAGTGGCACTTCAAGGTTATGCTACCTCTTCAAAGATTGGCCAGTCATGGTTTAAAGTGGAACAGGATAAACAAGAAACAGATAGATATCTGTTACTATCAATTGCCAGCCTATGACAAAATTTGAACCTATGCTATCAAAAACATAAGACCCATATGCTGATCACTCGAGTAATCGTAACAGTACTACAGCCATAGAAGCATAATAAAGAGTTTAAATATATCATTCAAAATGTCAACCTTTTTACATACCTTTTTTTTAAAGATATGAAGCCTACTGGTGTAACAGTTAAATATTGAACTCAATTTGTATGCAGAGATGTGAATTATGTTATTAAGCTGTAATGTTTCCAACACATTAGTTGTGATTAAAGCAACATGGAATAGTAACTAAAGAGGATAAATTATCACTGAGAACAAGAGGTTCCTTACTATATTGTGGTGAGCTTGATGGCCGAGTCGAGTTTCCTCCAACCCCATCAAGTTCACACCCTGTTGAGAGGCAATTTTTTAATCAAAGTGAAAAATGGATGCAAATGGTCACTAAAACTAGTTATTATACTTGGTGTCACAAATTTGGGCAAAGAATTTAGGGAAGGACTCCTGGACTTGACGTCACTGATGAGGTAAATGATCTCGTGCACTCATTGGGCTATAATATATACATTGTTATAATGTGTATTATTGTCTTGTTACTATATATTACCTACTGATAATGGAAATACATGTCAGAACTAATCATCAAATACAAGGAAAAAATAATCATGTATGGAAATTGTGAACTTTTAAGTTCATGTAACAAACAAGGTTTATTATACACAAAAAGGTTGGATACTTCAGATGTAAAAGATTTTTGGATATAACATCACCCCCTTCCTCCATATTGGTTCTTTAAAGCAAGGGTTGACTACAGCTGATTATTATTTGCGGCAGGTTACACGACACTTTTTTTAGTGCAAACCATCTGGAAATCAATGATCATTATAAGGAATACTTCTCATGAGTAGCTACTAAAACTTGACAACCTAGAAGGATGCACCATCAGACTGTAAAGGATAGATATATTATAATACATAGCTACATTGGTGGATCCAAAGGGGGGCCCAGCCCCCCCCCAATGTTCCTGAGTGATACAGGAAAACTAGCTCAAAAGCGCGCTGCGGCTAAAACAATGCTTTGGCACAAAGTCCAGGCCGTTATACCCATTGATTTAGGTCACTCCACCAGTTTTTCAAGACCAGGACTGCCGAGAATGGCTAATCGGTAATGCTAATGCTCCTTCCACCCGCAAAAAGTCTGACATCCCCCCCCAAACTCATTTCCTGGATCTGCACCCAAAGACATACCGTAACATGGTCCAGTGATCATGGACAAAAAAAAATGTTAAGACAATCAATATCCAATCATTTCAGGATACATAAATCAGCATCCATATGAAGGAATTCTACAACTTAAAAGTGATGTTGAGCAGGCCATGTGTTAAGTGACTTGCACAGTCTATTTTGTGAAGTCATAATTAGATTAATAACACAACAATCAACAAACACTAGATGAAGTATTCATACCAAAATCAGTACATGGAGCTGGTGCACTGCACTGGGAAGCACATTCCTGCAGCTCACCAAGAGGGTTGAATGCTGCCATGTACTTCAAGGGGGGTAGCTAAATGTCTTCACCCTTGGCCTCTTTCTTGGCCTCTCCCCCTTCAGCTGCCACATTCTCTTGGATGATATCGGACGTGTTCGGATCTGTTGGGATGAGGTTGTGTTAGATGTGGAATAACATACGACAGTGGAACATGGAAGGAAAGAGTATGCCCACACGGTAAAATACAGAGATGAAGATTGCACTGCATTAGTTGAGTGATTACAAGATGTAAATTGAAATTCTTTGGATACTGAAAGGATATACGGGGACAACTGGGTGAGAAGGGAGAGAGATGCAGATTTTTATGTTATATAGCTAGTTACACCAATGAAGACTTAGGGCATACACATTGAGAAAGACCACAATTTTGGCTGCTAGATGGAAAAGCACTAGATGTCAAAGTGCCAGGACATTGAAGGAAGTAATAATAAGAAAAGCAATAATAATTAATGAGTGTAATTATATTTCTGATATTTTTGTTTATCTTAATGCTAGTATTGGAATTTTCAAACACTAAGAATATAATAAATAAATAGATAAATTAATTAAAATAAATACATTAATTGTACTAATACTACCACTAACAATATTAACAGCACTGCATCTAACAGACTGAGCAATAAACTGAGTCTGATATGTAACCATAATTAAACTGTCTCTGTCTGAGTGTTATGTGAAGCTTGCTCCATGCACCGTGATAGGAATGGCATAGATGCATGCAGGTTGCTGTGATACTTATAGTCACCAGCCACTTGTAGATATGTCACCAAAATGTGTTGGAAGCATTGGCGGCCAACTTCCATTTATTTAATTATTATTTTCTTTAAACAAAGGAGACAGCTCAAGGGCAACAAAGCGTACTAGAAAAAAAAGCCCTACTACTCACCACTCCCAAACAGACAAAAGTAGAGTCTTGATACACTCTTCTTGAAGGTCAAATTATAGGCAGGAGGAAATGCAGACAATGGAAGGCTGTTCCAGAGTTTATCAGTGTAATGGATGAAAGAGTGAAGATGCCGGTTAACTTTTGCATAAGATGTTTGGCAAGATAGAACATGCAGTAATTGACTTGAATTAGAAAAGTATAGATCTAGGAGGGAAATGGGCAGGCATTGGTTTAGTAATAGGGTGGTGGGGGAATGGAATAGATTCAGCAATCACATAGTGAGTGCAGGGACGATAGTTTGTTTTAAGAGCTTTAAGTTTTAAGATAGCTACATGGACGAGGCTGACAGGTGGTAATGGGGAGGAATCTGGAGCTGCCGTGTGTAGGCCATTCGGCCTCTTGCCGCGGGAGGAGGGGAGGCATGCAGTTAGCAAGTTCAGAACAGCTGTCAGCGTGAAAATTATTAGAATTTCCACATTATCATTATTTATATATGTCACTTACCCCGGCTGGCATCCTTCCGTAATAAATGTAGCTTCACACTAGGCTGTGTCCTCTTTATCACCACAAAGGGACATGATTTGAGGCTCCGGCTGGTAAACGTGGCGGCCGCGTCGGTGTTATGATTTTTGAACGAGGCAGCGTTGCAATCAGAGCAGAGAAAGATATTGCTGCGAATAGCGGTATAATAAACAGTATAAGTTAGACCAAGATAATTATATTCACCCACTCTCTCCCCCTACAAACCAATGATTCAATGTATATATATCATCATTACTGATGGAAGTCAGCGTGCGTGCTAAAACAATGAGTTTGGAAGAAAAACATGATCACATAGTTTTTAAAGAACGGCAGTAGGGCTACAATTCCTTGGTTCATTCCAGTATGTATACAGAAAGGTTAAACACATAAAACACATCTAACCACACATGCAGAGAAAGTAATATAATTGCGGTATAATAATATAACAATAATAGCATTACTCATGACATGCAGTCAGGCTATATCTACCTAGTAAATAAATAAATAAATAGATATATATATATATATATATATATATATATATATATATATATATATATATATATATATATAGATATATATATATATATATATATATATATATATATATATATATATATATATATATATATATATATATATATATATATATATATATATATATATATATATATATATGTTCATTTTAATATTTATGTACCTTTATTTTTTTATTTAAAATGGGAAATAACCAGACTGAAGAAAAAAAGTAGCAACATTTGCTGCTTGATCCCATGTAGCAACACTGCTGATTGGTTCTGGGGGTTGGGGGTGGGTCTGGAGGGGGGGAGGCGCCTGAATGTAAACCAAGCTGCTCCTGCGCCATCTGTTGCAACCGACATACACCAACACCCGCCCACGGTCTCCCATAGAGGCCCCCTCTCCTGTTCTATAGTCTCCTTGGAGGAGTGGGTGCGAGACGCTTACAATCATGTGGTAACGTTTTCTCCCAATAACGTATTTGAGGCCCCGAGATGTAACGCCACCAAAACCTTGATAGAGGAGAAAACCTATCTCATTATAGCGTACAACAACTCCACGCAGATCGCCCCCTACGCTTTAAAGATTCTGGCCATACTACCGCACCTCATATGCCAACGAACTCACAAAAAGTCGAAACAATCTGAGGACGTGAAGGCGGTACAAAGAAGAATGGAGCTGTGGAGGAAAGGGGACGTCCGGAAGCTACTTGACGAGGCTAAAACACTGCAGGAGAGACTAGGAAGACGTAACATTCGCAAGAAGGACAGTAACGACAGGGCTAGAAACTTTGCTGACAAGATGAGACAAGGCAAAGTGGCCATGGCAACTAGATCACTGTCAATAGAAGATGAGGCAGCGGGAGTCCTTCCCATGACGGAAGAGACACGCCAGATCATAAGGACAAGCATCCAGATGATAGACCTGCACACACAGAAATGAAGTTCATTTGTGACTACACATCACCGCATCGAGTTGTCTTCGACAATATCAGCGGTGACGTGATCTGGAAGCACGACCTTCACAAGCAGGGAGCTGGACCATCAGGCTTGGATGCCAAGGGGTGGAAACACCTCCTCAGTAAGAACATCTTTGGTAATCCAGCTGTGGATCTTTGCGACGCAATAGCCGCCCTAGCAAGAAAATTGGCGTCAGAGAATTGCCAACACCTCGAGCCTTTGATGGCCTGCCGGCTCATCCCGCTGGATAAAAAACCAGGCTGTCGCCCCATCGGGATAGGGGAGGTGCTCAGGAGGATCATAGGCAAGGCTGTCATGGAGGTGGTGAAGGACGACGTGAGGAAGGCGGTGGGAAACCTCCAAGTGTGTGCGGGTCAGCAGACTGGGTGTGAAGCTGCCATGGAAAATGTTCGAAGACCCAGAATGCGAGGCGGTGCTGATGGTGGACGCTGCAAATGCGTTCAACAACATCAATAGGGAAACAGCACTGCACAACAGCAAAATCAAGTGCCCTATATTCGCCCAATATATTGAAAATACATACAAGGAACCTGCCAGACTGTTCACCAGCAGTCATAATGACCAACGACTTGGAGACCCGGTGGCCATACAATCCTCAGAGGGCACCACCCAGGGGGACCCAGTGGCCATGGCAATGTTTGCCCTGGGAATGATGAAGCTGCAGGACATCATCCGCCATGAAAACACCAACGTCAAACAGGTGGCGTATGCAGATGACCTCACCGGGTTAGGAAAGTCTGCAGACCTCAGGATATGGTGGGACCTCGTCAATGAACACGGTGCTAAAATAGGATACCGTCCCAACGCCACGAAGTCTGTGGTGATTGTAAAACCAGAGGCATACGATCGGGCCAAAACAGCATTCCAGGGCAGTAACGTGAAACTGTCAGTGACTGGAGAAAGACACCTCGGGGCAGCCATTGAAACAGCTCAATACAGAACCGAATATGTGAAAACGGCTGTAAAGCGCTGGGAGTCCGAACTGCAGAGACTGAGCGAGATCGCCAAAACAGAACCGCAGGCAGCCTACGCAGCATTTACGTACGGTGTCAAGCATAAATGGAACTACCTCATGAGGACAGTTCCTGATGTTGCTCCGTTACTAAAACCTCTGGAAGATGCTATCAGAAACACCTTCATACCGGCGATAGCAAATGGGAGATGTCCCAGTGACCAGGAGAGAAGATTGCTGGAGCTGCCGCCAAGAATGGGTGGGCTCGGCATCACCAACCCGCAAAATCTGGCTGAGTCTGAATTCGGGAACTCAATCCGAATCACAGCCTCCTTGACCGGATATATTACCAATCAAAATGAAAGGGGAGAAGACAACCCTCAAGATATTAGGTCACTAAGGAATGAAATCTCCATAAACAGAGAAGGAAAACAGAGAGACACTCTGAGTGACCTAATGAGAGAACTCCCAGAAGACACAAGGAGGAGGACAGATATTGCACAGGAAGTGGGCGCTTCAAAATGGCTAACCACACTACCTATCAGGGCAAAAGGCTTCAACTTAAACAAAGAAGAATTTACTGATGCCCTTGCCCTCAGGTATGGCTGGCCAGTGGATGGGCTCCCAAACATGTGTAACTGTGGCTCACCATTTAACCAAAATCATGTCATGACATGCAAAAGAGGAGGTTTCGTCTGCATGAGACATGATGAAGTAAGAGACGTAACAGCTCAGATGCTGAAAGAAGTCTGCCACGACGTGACTGTGGAACCCATGCAGCTCCCTCTGCAAGGCGAACTCCTCGCCAGACGCACCGCTAATGTTTCGAACGAAGCACGAGTGGATGTTAGCGCCAGAGGGTTTTGGACTCGTGGACAAAGGGCATATTTTGACATAAGGATCTTTGATCCCATGGCCCATTGCCACAGAGACCTGACCCTTGATGCAGCCCACACAAGAAACGAACAAGAGAAGAACAGAGCATAGGAAGAAAGAACACAGAATGTGGACCAGGGCTCCTTCACCCCGGTAGTATTCACGACGGCAGGAGGGATGGGACCAAGGGCGCAGAGCTTCTACGCAAGACTCGCCGAAACACTGGCGGATAAGAAACAACAGCCAAGAAGCAGTGCGGTCGCCTGGATGAGATGTAGGCTGTCCTTCTCCCTCCTGAGGTCAGCCATGGTCTGCCTGAGAGGAACCAGGCCACCTGCACCCAAAACCACCCGCATTGCTGACCTGGACTTTGAGGCGACGGTGGTTGATAGTCGTATCAACCACAAGCTCTGTTAGCTTAAATAATAAAATGTTTAGTAAAGTTTGTAATATTAAATAAAGATGGTTGTCGGCCACAGTCATTGGCGGGGTGGGGCCAATGAATTGCTTTGTGAAAGGATATGAGAGAATATACCCCTCACAACGCAACTCTAATAGATGGAGGCCCGTAGTAGTAGTAGTAGTAGTAGTGGTGGTGGTGGTAGGTGTAGAAGTAGTAGTAGTAATAGTAGTAGTAGTAGAATTGGTGGTGGTGGTAGTAGTAATGTTAGTAGTAGTAGTGGTAGAAGTGGTGGTAGTTGTAGTAGTAGTAGTAGAATTGGTGGTGGTGGTGGTAGTAGTTGTAGTAGTAGTAGAAGTGGTGGTAGTGGTATTGCAAGCAGGCAAAAGAAGACTGATATTCCTCATCTGCATGAGGTTGGTGCTGCGGCCCTCCATTAGTCTGCTTTATGGCCCGAGTGACAGGAAGGTTTACTTTTTCCCTCCCATGTTGTTAAGCATTTCCCTGTTGTCTGGGGCGAGGGTGTCACGGGAGGAGAGGAAGGAGATAAGGGTAATGATAAGGGTTTTCTCATAGTGGTTGTCTGCCTGAAAAAAGAGTTGACTCTCCATGGGCGAGGGTGTCACGGGAGGGGGGAAGAAGATAAGGGTTTTGATAAGGGTTTTGTCTTAGTGGTAGTGCTAACTTTTTTGGGTATCGCTCTGCCTCTCCTCCACCTCCTCCTCCTCCTCTCCTCCTCCTCTTCCTCCTCCTCCTATGTAATCCTATGTATTCCTCCTCCTCCTCCACCTTCATTATAACACCTTTTCCATACAATCCTTTTTCCTCCTTTTAACTATCAACCACCGCATATTCCTCCTCCTCCTCCTGCTCCTCCTCATCCTCAAAGTGTCCAGGATGACGAGAAGTTGATAAAACGTTCACTTACTTCTCGACAGTCTTCCGCCTTGCAAGTGAGGCCGTTTTTAATGAGGGACTTGAAGGTGCCATCAGAGAGGAGGAAACATGGAAGCATGAAAACATGCAAATGCTGGCAACAGAAAGCCTATTGGCTAACTACGAGGTTGCCTGCTATGGTGACTTAATCTGCTCGACAGCCACTTGGGGCCTTGGGAGGAGATGAAAGCACCTCGACATTGAGGAGCAGATGAAAGCACCTCAAGATTCAGTTTACTCCCGACGCAGCGAAGTGACGGTCTATTCTATATTTTAAGGAGTTGATAGTAATCGCATTTACTACTTCTGAGGGAAGATTGCTCCAGTGGCGGATGGCTCGGTTTGAAAAGAAACTCCTTCCAATGTCTGTGTTACATCGACTAGACTGAATGGGTAAAACGTTATTACTAGTTCTTAGGTTGGTTTGCAGTTCAAAGCTGCCGCCTCCTCCAGTCCCTTTCACGCCGCCCCTGCCACCGCCTCCTCCTGTCACTCGCACACCACACCCGACGCTGCCTCCTCCAGTCCATTGCACGACACCCCCGCCCTCGCCTCCTCCTGTACCTCTCACGCCGCCCCCGCCACAAACTCCTGTCCCTCGCACGCCATCCCCGTCCCGCCTCCTCCTGTCCTTCGCACGCCACCCCAGCCACTGCCTCCTCCTGTCCCTCGCACGCCATCCCCGTCACCGCCTCCTCCTGTCCTTAGCAGGCCATCCCCGCCACCGCCTCCTCCTGTCCCTCGCACGCCACCCCCGCGACGGCTTCCTCATGTCCCTCGCACGCCATCCCCGTCACCGCCTCCTCCTGTGCTTAGCAGGACATCCCCCCCACCGCCTCCTACTGTCCCTCGCACGTCACCCCCGCCACCGCCTCCTCCTGTCCCTCGCACGCCATCCCCGTCACCGCCTTCTCCTGTCCTTCGCACACCACCCCCGCCACCGCATCATCCTGTCCTTCGCACGCCACCCCCGCCACCTCCTCCTCCTGTCCCTCGAACGCCACCCCCACCACCGTCTCCTCCTCTCCCTTGAACGCCACCCCCGCCACCGCCTCCTCCAGTCCTTCGCACGCCACCCCCGCCACCGCCTCCTCCTGTCCCTCGCACGCCACTTTCCCGCCACCACCTCCTCCTGTCCGTAGCACGGCATCCCCGCAACCGCCTCCTCCAGTCCAAGGACGCCCCCGCCTCCTCATTTTCTCGCACGTCACCCACTCCACCGCCTCCTCCTGTCCCTCGCACGCCACCCCCGCCACCGCCTCCTCATTTCTTCGCACGTTACCCACTCCACCGACTCCTCCAGTCCCTCGCACGTCACCCCCTCCACCGCCTCCTCCAGTCCCTCGCACGCCGTCCCTGCCACCGCCTCCTCCTGTCCCTCGCACGCCACCCCCGACGCCGCCTCCTCCAGTCTCTTGTACGCCAACCCAGTCCTCGCCTCCTTCTGTCCCTTGCACGCCGCCCACGCAACCGCGTCCTCCTGTCCCTCGCACGCAACCAGCGCCAACGCCTCTTACTGTCCCTCTCACGTCACCCAACCAGCGCCTTCTCACGCCCCTCGCACGTCACTCCAAAAACCGTCCGCTCCTGTTCATCTAACGGTACCCCCGCCACCGCCTCCTCCTGTCCTTCGCACAACACATCCGCCACCGCCTCCTCCTGTCCTTCACACGACACACCCGCCAACGCCTCCTGCCCTTCGAACGACACCCCCGCCACCGCCTCCTCCTGTCATTCGCACGACACACATGCCACCGCCTCCTCTTGTCCCTCGCACGACACCCCCGCCACGGCTTCCTCCTGTCCTTCGCACGACACCCCCGCCACCGCCTCCTCCTGTCCTTCGCACGACACCCCCGCCACCGCCTCCTCCTGTCCATCGCACGACACCCCCGCCACCGCCTCCTCCTGATCCTTGCACGCCATCCCCGCCACCGCCTCCTCCAGTCCCTCGCACGTCACCCCCTCCACCGCCTCCTCCTGTCCCTCGCACGCCACCCTCGCCACCGCTTCCTCCTTTCTTCGCACGTTACCCACTCCAACGACTCCTTCAGTCCCTCGCACGTCATCACCTCCACCGCCTCCTCCAGTCCCTCGCACGCCGTCCCCGCCACCGCCTTCACCTGTCCCTCGCACGCCACCCCCGACGCCGCCTCCTACAGTCTCTTGTACGCCAACCCAGTCCTCACCTCCTCCTGTCCCTTGCACGCCGCCCACGCAACCGCGTCTTCCTGTCCCTCGCACGCAGCCCCCGCCAACGCATCTTACTGTCCCTCTCAGGTCACCCCCGCCAGCGCCTTCTCATGTGCCTCGCACGTCACTCCAACCACCGCCTCCTGTTCTACGAACGACACCCCCGCCACCGCCTCTTCCTGCCCTTCGCACAACCTCTCCGCCACCGCCTCCTCCTGTCCTTCGCACGACACACCCGCCACCACCTCCTCCTGTCCTTCGCACGACTCCTCCGCCACCGCCTCCTCCTGTCCTTCGCACGACACACCCGCCACTGCCTCCTACTGTCCTTCGCACGACTCCTCCGCCACCGCCTCCTCCTGTCCTTCGCACGACACCCCAGCCAAGGCCTCCTCCTGTCCTTCGCACGACACCCCCGCCACCGCCTCCTCCTGTCCATCGCACGACACCCCCGCCACCGCCTCCTCCTGTCCTTCGCACGACACCCCCGCCACCGCCTCCTCCTGTCCCTCGCACGACACCCCCGCCACCGCCTCCTCCTGTCCCTTGCACGCCACCCCCGACGCCGCCTCCTACAGTCTCTTGTACGCCAACTCAGTCATCGCCTCCTCCTGTCCCTTGCACGCCGCCCACGCAACCGCGTCCTCCTGTCCCTCTCACGTCACCCCTGCCAGCGCCTTCTCACGTCCCTCGCACGTCACTCCAACCACCGCCCGCTCCTGTTCATCTAACGACACCCCCACCACCGCCTCCTCCTGTCCTTCGCACAACACCTCCGCCACCGCCTCCTCCTGTCCTGCGCACGACAAACCCGCCACCGCCTCCTCCTGTCCTTCGCACGACACACCCGCCACCGCCTCCTCCTGTCCTTCGCACGACACCCCCGCCACCGCCTCCTCCTGTCCGTCGCACGACACCCCCGCCACCGCCTCCTCCTGTCCTTCGCACGAAACCCCCGCCACCGCCTCCTCCTGTCCTTCGCACGAAACCCCCGCCACCGCCTCCTCCTGTCCCTCGCACGAAACCCCCGCCACCGCCTCCTCCCGTCCTTCTTTGAAACCCCCACCGCCTCCTCCTGTCCTTCGCACGACACCCCCGCCACCGCCTCCTCCTGTCCTTCGCACGACACCCCCGCCACCGCCTCCTCCTGTCCTTCGCACGACACCCCCGCCACCGCCTCCTCCTGTCCTTCGCACGAAACCCCCTCCACCGCCTCCTCCTGTCCCTCGCACGAAACCCCCGCCACCGCCTCCTCCTGTCCTTCGCACGAAACCCCCGCCACCGCCTCCTCCTGTCCTTCGCACGACACCCCCGCCACCGCCTCCTCCTGTCCTTCGCACGACACCCCCGCCACCGCCTCCTCCTGATCCTCGCATGACACCCCCGCCACCGCCTCCTCCTGTCCTTCGCACGACACCCCCGCCACCGCCTCCTCCTGTCCTTCGCACGACACCCCCGCCACCGCCTCCTCCTATCCTTCGCACGACACCCCCGCCACCGCCTCCTCCTGTCCTTCGCACGACATCCCCGCTGCTGCCTCCTCCTGATCCTCGCACGACACCCCCGCCACCGCCTCCTCCTGTCCTTCACACGACACCCCCGCCACCGCCTCCTCCTGTCCTTCGCAAAACACCCGCGCATCGCCTCCTCCTGTCCTTTGCACGACAACCCCGCCACCGCCTCCTCCTGTCCTTCGCACGACACTCCCGCCGCCGCCTCCTCCTGATCCTCGAATGACACCCCCGCCACCGCCTCCTCCTGTCCTTCGCACGACACTCCCGTCGCCGCCTCCTCCTGATCCTCGAATGACACCCCCGCCACCGCCTCCTGCAGTCCATTGCACGCAACACCCAACGCCGTCTCCTGCCCCTCGCACGCCTTCCCCTCCAAAACATCCTCCAGTCCACTGGACGCTACCCCCGCTACCACCTCCTCCAGTCCATTACACGTCACCCCCGCCACCGCTTTCCCCTATCACTCGCACGCCCCCCCCGCAACCGCCACCTCCTGTAACTAGCACGCCACCCCCGCCACAGCCTTCTCCTGTCTTTCGAACGACACCCATTCCACCGCCTCCTCCTGTCCCTCGCACGCCACTTTCCCGCCACCACCTCCTCCTGTCCGTAGCACGGCATCCCCGCAACCGCCTCCTCCAGTCCATTGCACGCCACCCCCGCCACCGCCTCCTCCTATCCCTCGCACGCCACTTTCCCGCCACCGCCTCCTCCTGTCTGTAGCACGGCATCCCAGCCACCGCCTCCTCATTTCTTCGCACGTCACCCACTGCACCGACTCCTCCAGTCCCTCGCACGTCACCCCCTCCACCGCCTACTCCTGTCCCTCGCACGCCACCCCCGACGCCGCCTCCTCCAGTCTCTTGTACGCCAACCCAGTCCTCGCCTCCTCCTGTCCCATGCACGCCGCCCAAGCAACCGCGTCCTCCCGTCCCTCGCACGCAACCCCCGCCAACGCCTCTTATTGTCCCTCTCACGACACCCTCGCCACCGCCTCCTCCTGTCCTTCACACGACACCCCCACCACCACCTCCTCCTGTCCTTTACACGACATTCCCGCCACCGCCTCCTCCTGTCCTTCGCACGACACTCCCGTCGCCGCCTCCACCTGATCCTCGAATGACACCCCCGCCACCGCCTCCTCCAGTCCATTGCACGCCACACCCAACGCCGTCTCCTCCTGTCCCTCGCACGCCTTCCCCTCCAAAGCCTCGTCCTGTCCATTGCACGCCACCCCCGCCACCACCTCTTCCAGTCCATTACACGTCACCCCTGCCACCGCTTCCCCTTGTCACTCGCACGCCACCCCCGCCACCGCCACCTCCAGTCCATTACACGCCACCCCCGCCACAGCCTTCTCCTGTCTTTCGAACGACACCCTTTCCACCGCCTCCTCCTGTCCCTCGCACGACCCCCCGCCACCGCCTCCTCCAGTCCATTGCACGCCACCCCCGAAACCGCCTCCTCCAGTCCTTATCACGTCACCCCCGCCACCGGCTCCTCTTGTCCTTCGCACGACACCCCCACCACCGCCTCCTCTTGTCCTTCGCACGACACCCACGCCACCGCATCCTCCTTCGCACGCCGTTTCCGTCATCGCCTCATCCTGTAACTCGCACGCCACTTCCCCGTCACCGCCTCCTCCTGTCCGTAGCACGGCATAACCTCCACTTCCTCCTCCTGTCCGTAACACGGCATCCCCAGCATTGCCTCCTCCTGTTCCTCGCAGGCCACTTTCCCGCCACCGCATCCTCCTGTCCGAAGAACGGCACCCCCGCAACCCCCTCCTCCAATCCATTGCACGCCACCCCGCCCACCGCCTCCTCATTTCTTTGCACGTCACCCACTCCACCGACTCCTCCTGTCCTTCACACGACACCCCCACCACCACCTCCTCCTGTCCTTTACACGACATTCCCGCCACCGCCTCCTCCTGTCCTTCGCACGACACTCCCGTCGCCGCCTCCTCCTGATCCTCGAATGACACCCCCGCCACCGCCTCCTCCAGTCCATTGCACGCCACACTCAACGCCGTCTCCTCCTGTCCCTCGCACGCCTTCCCCTCCAAAGAATCCTCCAGTCCATTGCACGCTACCCCCGCTACCACCTCCTCCAGTCCATTACACGTCACCCCCGCCACCGCTTCCCCCTGTCACTCGCACGCCCCCCCCCCCCCGCCACCACCACCTCCTGTCCCTAGCACGCCACCCCCGCCACAGCCTTCTCCTGTCTTTCGAACGACACCCTTTCCACCGCCTCCTCCTGTCCCTCGCACGACCCCCCGCCACCGCCTCCTCCAGTCCATTGCACGCCACCCCCGAAACCGCCTCCTCCAGTCCTTATCACGTCACCCCCGCCACCGGCTCCTCTTGTCCTTCGCACGACACCCCCACCACCGCCTCCTCTTGTCCTTAGCACGACACCCACGCCATCGCATCCTCCTTCGCACGCCATTTCCGTCATCGCCTCATCCTGTAACTCGCACGCCACTTCCCCGTCACCGCCTCCTCCTGTCCGTAGCACGGCATAACCTCCACTTCCTCCTCCTGTCCGTAACACGGCATCCCCACCACTGCCTCCTCCTGTCCCTCGCAGGCCACTTTCCCGCCACCGCCTCCTCCTTTCCGTAGAACGGCACCCCCGCAACCGCCTCCTCCAGTCCATTGCACGCCACCCCCGCCACCGCCTCCTCATTTCTTCGCACGTCACCCACTCCACCGACTCCTCCAGTCCCTCGCACGTCACCCCCGCCACCACCTTCTCTTGTCCCTCGATCGTCACCCCCTCCACAGCCTCCTCCTGTCCCTCGAGCGCCAATCCCCGCCACCGCCTCCTCCTTTCCCTTTCACGTCACCCCCGCCACTGCGTCGTCCAGTCTCCCGCACGACAACCATGCCACGGCCAACTCCTGTCCCTCGCACGCCACCCGCGCCACCGCCTTCTCCTGTCCCTCGCACGCCACCCGCGCCACCGCCTTCTCCTGTCCCTCGCACGTCACCCCAGCTACCGCCTCCTCCTGTCCTTCACACGACGACCCCGCCAACGCCTCCTTATGTCCCTCGCACTTCACCAACACCACCGCCTATTCCTGTTCTTTGCACGACATCCCAGCCTTCGCCTCCTCCTGTCCCTAGCACGCCAACCCCACCACAGCCTTCTCCTGTCTTTCGAACGACACCCCGGCCAAGGCCTACTAGTGTTCCTCGCACGAACCCCTGCCACCGCCTCCTCCAGTCCATTGCACGCCACCCCCGAAACCGCCTCTCCTGTCCTTATCACGCCACCCCCGCCACCGCATCGCCCTGTTCTTCACACGACACCCCAGCCACCGCCTCCTCCTGTCCTTCGCACAACACCCCCCCACCGCCTCCTCCTGTCCTTCGCACGACACCCCCGCCACCGCCTCCTCCTGTCCTTCGCACGACACCTCCGCCACCGCCTCCTCCTGTCCTTCGCACGACACCCCCGCCACCGCCTCCTCCTGTCCTTCGCACGACACCTCCGCCACCGCCTCCTCCTGTCCTTCGCACGACACACCCGCCACCGCCTCCTCCTGTCCTTCGCACGACACCCCCGCCACCGCCTCCTCCTGTCCTTTGCATGACACCCCCGCCACCGCCTCCTCCTGTCCCTCGCATGACACCCCCGCCCCGCCTCCTCCTGTCCTTCGCACGACACACATGCCACCGCCTCCTCCTGTCCTTTCACGACACCCCGCCACCGCCTCCTCCTGTCCTTCACGACACCCCGCCACCGCCTCCTCCTGTCCTTCCACGACACCCGCCACTGCCTCCTCCTGTCCTTCGCACGACACCCCACTGCATCCTTCTGACCTCGCACGACACCCCCGCCACCTCCTCCACCTGTCCTTAACACGACACCCCCGCCACCGCCTCCTCCTGTCCTTCACGACACCCCACCACCGCCTCCTCCTGTCCTTCTCCTCCTGTCTTATCACGACACCCCGCCACCGCCTCCTCCTGTATTTCTCACGACACCCCCGCTACCGCCTCCTCCTGTCTTTCACACGACACCCGCGCCACCGCCTCCTCCTGTCTTTCACACGACACCCCCGCCATCGCCTCCTCCTGTCTTTCACACGACACACCCGCCACCGCCTCCTCCTGTCCTTATAACGACAGCCCCGCCGCCGCCTCCTCCTGTCCTTATCACGACACCCGCGCCACCGCCTCCTCCTGTCTTTCGCACGACACCCCCGCCACCGCCTCCTCCTGTCCTTATCACGCCACCCCCGCCACCGCCTCCTCCTGTCCTTATCACGCCACCCCCGCCACCGCCTCCTCCTGTCCTTATCACGCCACCCCCGCCACCGCCTCCTCCTGTCCTTATCACGCCACCCCCGCCACCGCCTCCTCTTGTTCTTCGCATGACACCCCCGCCACCGCCTCCTCCTGTTCTTATCACGCCACCCCCGCCACCGCCTCCTCTTGTTCTTATCACGCCATCCCCGCCACCGCGTCCTCTTGTTCTTCGCATGACACCCCCACCGCCTCCTCTTCTTCTTCGCACGACACCCCCGCCACCGCCTCCTCTTGTTCTTATCACGACACCCCCGCCACCGCCTCCTCTTGTTCTTCGCACGCCACCCCCGCCACCGCCTCCTCTTGTTCTTATCACGCCACCCCCGCCACCGCCTCCTCTTGTTCTTCGCACGACATCCCTGCTATCGCCTCCTCTTGTTCTTCGCACGCCATCCCCGCCACCGCCTCCTCTTGTTCTTATCACGACAGCCCCGCCACCGCCTCCTCTTGTTCTTCGCACGACACCCCGCCACCGCCTCCTCTTGTTCTTCGCGACCCCCGCCACCGCCTCCTCTTGTTCTTATCACGCCAACCCCGCCACCGCCTCCTCTTGTTCTTCGCACGACACCCCCGCCACCGCCTCCTCTTGTTCTTATCACGCCATCCCCGCCACCGCCTCCTCTTGTTCTTATCACGACACCCCCGCCACCGCCTCCTCTTGTTCTTATCACGCCACCCCCGCCACCGCCTCCTCTTGTTCTTATCACGCCACCCCCGCCACCGCCTCCTCTTGTTCTTATCACGCCAACACCCCCACCGCCACCTCTTGTTCTAATCACGACACCACCGCCACCGCCTCCTCTTGTTCTTATCACGACACCTCCGCCACCGCCTCCTCTTGTTCTTATCACGCCAGCCCCGCCACCGCCTCCTCTTGTTCTTATCACGCCACCCCCGCCACCGCCTCCTCTTGTTCTTATCACGACACCTCCGCCACCGTCTCCTCTTGTTCTTATCACGCCATCCCCGCCACCGCCTCCTCTTGTTTTTATCACGCCATCCCCGCCACCGCCTCCTCTTGTTCTTATCACGCCACCCCCGCCACCGCCTCCTCTTGTTCTTATCACGCCACCCCCGCCACCGCCTCCTCGTGTCCTTATCACGACACCCCCGCCACCGCCTCCTCTTGTCCTTATCACGACACCCCCGCCACCGCCTCCTCTTGTTCTTATCACGCCACCCCCGCCACCGCCTCCTCTTGTTCTTATCACACCCCGCCACCTCCTCCTGTCCTTATCACGCCACCCCCGCCACCGCCTCCTCTTGTTCTTATCACGCCACCCCCGCCACCGCCTCCTCCTGTCCTTATCACGCCACCCCCGCCACCGCCTCCTCTTGTTCTTATCACGCCACCCCCGCCACCGCCTCCTCCTGTCCTTATCACGACACCCCCGCCACCGCCTCCTCTTGTTCTTATCACGCCACCCCCGCCACCGCCTCCTCGTGTCCTTATCACGCCACCCCCGCCACCGCCTCCTCGTGTCCTTATCACGACACCTCCGCCACCGCCTCCTCTTGTCCTTATCACGACACCCCCGCCACCGCCTCCTCCTGTCCTTATCACGACACCCCCGCCACCGCCTCCTCCTGTCCTTATCACGCCACCCCCGCCACCGCCTCCTCCTGTCCTTATCACGACACCCCCGCCACCGCCTCCTCCTGTCCTTATCACGCCACCCCCGCCACCGCCTCCTCTTGTTCTTATCACGCCACCCCCGCCACCGCCTCCTCCTGCCCTTATCACGCCACCCCCGCCACCGCCTCCTCCTGTCCTTATCACGCCACCCCCGCCACCGCCTCCTCCTGTCCTTATCACGCCACCCCCGCCACCACCTCCTCTTGTCCTTATCACGCCACCCCCGCCACCACCTCCTCTTGTCCTTATCACGCCACCCCCGCCACCGCCTCCTCCTGTCCTTATCACGCCACCCCCGCCACCGCCTCCTCCTGTCCTTATCACGCCACCCCCGCCACCACCTCCTCTTGTCCTTATCACGCCACCCCCGCCACCACCTCCTCTTGTCCTTATCACGCCACCCCCGCCACCGCCTCCTCCTGTCCTTATCACGCCACCCCCGCCACCGCCTCCTCTTGTTCTTATCACGACACCCCCGCCACCGCCTCCTCCTGTTCTTATCACGCCACCCCCGCCACCGCCTCTTGTTCTTATCCGCCACCCCGCCACCGCTTCCTCTTGTTCTTATCACGCCATCCCCGCCACCGCCTCCTCTTGTTCTTATCACGACACTCCCGCCACCGCCTCCTCTTGTTCTTATCACGACACCTCCGCCACCGCCTCCTCTTGTTCTTATCACGCCATCCCCGCCACCGCCTCCTCATGTACTTATCACGCCACCCCCGCCACCTCCTCTTGTTCTTATCACGCCACCCCGCCACCGCCTCCTCTTGTCCTTATCACGACACCCCCCCCACCGCCTCCTCTTGTCCTTATCACGCCACCCCCGCCACCGCCTCCTCTTGTTCTTATCACGCCACCCCCGGCACCGCCTCCTCTTGTTCTTCGCACGACACCCCCGCCACCGCCTCCTCTTGTTCTTATCACGCCAACCCCGCCACCGCCTCCTCTTGTTCTTATCACGCCACCCCCGCCACCGCCTCCTCTTGTTCTTCGCACGACACCCCCGCCACCGCCTCCTCTTGTCCTTATCACGCCACCCCCGCCACCGCCTCCTCTTGTTCCTCGCACGACACCCCCGCCACCGCCTCCTCCTGTTCTTATCACGCCAACCCCGCCACCGCCTCCTAATGTCCTTATCACGCCATCCCCGCCACCGCCTCCTCTTGTTCTTCGCATGACACCCCCGCCACCGCCTCCTCCTGTCCTTATCACGCCACCCCCGCCACCGCCTCCTCTTGTTCTTCGCGCCACCCCGCCACCGCCTCCTCTTGTTCTTCTCAGGCCACCCCCGGCACCGCCTCCTCCTGTTCATCTCACGCCACCCCCGCCACCGCCTCCTCTTCTTCTTCACGCAGCACCCCGCCACCGCCTCCTCTTGTTCTTATCACGACACCCCGCCACCGCCTCCTCTTGTTCTTCCGCCACCCCGCCACCGCCTCCTCTTGTTCTTCGCACGACACCCCCGCCACCGCCTCCTCTTGTTCTTATCACGCCACCCCCGCCACCGCCTCCTCTTGTTCTTCGCACGACACCCCCGCCACCGCCTCCTCTTGTTCTTATCACGCCATCCCCGCCACCGCCTCCTCTTGTTCTTATCACGCCACCCCCGCCACCGCCTCCTCTTGTTCTTATCACGCCATCCCCGCCACCGCCTCCTCTTGTTCTTATCACGCCACCCCGCCACCGCCTCCTCTTGTTCATATCACGCCACCCCCGCCACCGCCTTCTCTTGTTCTTATCACTCCACCCCCGCCACCGCCTCCTCGTGTTCTTATCACGCCAACCCCGCCACCGCCTCCTCTTGTTCTTCGCACGACACAACCGCCACCGCCTCCTCTTGTTCTTCGCACGACACCCCCGCCACCGCCTCCTCCTGTTCTTATCACGCCAACCCCGCCACCGCCTCCTCTTGTTCTTCGCACGACACCCCCGCCACCGCCTCCTCTTGTTCTTATCACGCCATCCCCGCCACCGCCTCCTCTTGTTCTTATCACGCCACCCCCGCCACCGCCTCCTCTTGTTCTTATCACGACACCCCCGCCACCGCCTCCTCCTGTTCTTCGCACGACACCCCCGCCACCGCCTCCTCTTGTTCTTATCACGCCACCCCCCCCCCCCCCTCCTCTTGTTCTTTCACGCCACCCCCGCCACCGCCTCCTCTTGTTCTTATCACGCCACCCCCGCCACCGCCTCCTCTTGTTCTTATCACGCCATCCCCGCCACCGCCTCCTCTTGTTCTTCGCACGACACCCCCGCCACCGCCTCCTCTTGTTCTTATCACGCCACCCCCGCCACCGCCTCCTCCTGTCCTTATCACGCCACCCCCGCCACCGCCTCCTCTTGTTCTTCGCACGACACCCCCGCCACCGCCTCCTCTTGTTCTTCGCACGCCACCCCCGCCACCGCCTCCTCCTGTCCTTATCACGCCACCCCCGCCACCGCCTCCTCTTGTTCTTCGCACGACACCCCCGCCACCGCCTCCTCTTGTTCTTCGCACGCCACCTCCGCCACCGCCTCCTCCTGTCCTTATCACGCCACCCCCGCCACCGCCTCCTCTTGTTCTTATCACGACACCCCCGCCACCGCCTCCTCCTGTCCCTCGCACGCCACCCCCGCCACCGCCTCCTCCTGTCCTTATCACGCCACCCCCGCCACCGCCTCCTCTTGTTCTTATCACGCCACCCCCGCCACCGCCTCCTCCTGTCCTTATCACGCCACCCCCGCCACCGCCTCCTCTTGTTCTTATCACGACACCCCCGCCACCGCCTCCTCTTGTTCTTCGCACGACACCCCCGCCACCGCCTCCTCTTGTTCTTCGCACGACACCCCCGCCACCGCCTCCTCTTGTTCTTATCACGCCACCCCCGCCACCGCCTCCTCTTGTTCTTCGCACGACACCCCCGCCACCGCCTCCTCTTGTTCTTCGCACGACACCCCCGCCACCGCCTCCTCTTGTTCTTATCACGCCATCCCCGCCACCGCCTCCTCTTGTTATTCGCACGACACCCCCGCCACCGCCTCCTCTTGTTCTTATCACGCCACCCCCGCCACCGCCTCCTCTTGTTCTTATCACGCCACCCCCGCCACCGCCTCCTCTTGTTCTTATCACGACACCCCCGCCACCGCCTCCTATCCTTATCCCGCCACCGCCTCCTCTTGTTCTTATCACGCCACCCCCGCCACCGCCTCCTCTTGTTCTTCGCACGCCACCCCCGCCACCGCCTCCTCTTGTTCTTAGCACGACACCCCCGCCACCGCCTCTTGTTCTTACGCCACCCCGCCACCGCCTCCTCTTGTTCTTCGAACGCCACCCCCGCCACCGCCTCCTCTTGTTCTTCGCACGACACCCCCGCCACCGCCTCCTCTTGTCCTTTTCACGCCACCCCCGCCACCGCCTCCTCTTGTTCTTATCACGCCACCCCCGCCACCGCCTCCACGTGTTCTTATCACGACACACCCGCCACCGCCTCCTCATGTTCTTATCACGACACCACCGCCACCGCCTCCTCTTGTTCTTATCACGCCACCCCCGCCACCGCCTCCTCTTGTTCTTATCACGACACCCCCGCCACCGCCTCCTCTTGTTCTTATCACGACACCACCGCCACCGCCTCCTCTTGTTCTTCGCACGACACCCACGCCACCGCCTCCTCTTGTTCTTCGCACGACACCCCCGCCACCGCCTCCTCTTGTCCTTATCACGACACCCCCGCCACCGCCTCCTCTTGTTCTTATCACGACACCCCCGCCACCGCCTCCTCTTGTTCTTATCACGCCACCCCCGCCACCGCCTCCTCTTGTTCTTATCACGACACCTCCGCCACCGCCTCCTCTTGTCCTTATCACGCCACCCCCGCCACCTCCTCCTCTTGTCCTTCGCACGCCACCCCCGCCACCGCCTCCTCTTGTGCTTATCACGCCAACCCCGCCACCGCCTCCTCATGTTCGCCACCCCCGCCACCGCCTCCTCTTGTTCTTATCACGCCACCCCCGCCACCGCCTCCTCTTGTTCTTATCACGCACCCCCGCCACCGCTTCCTCTTGTTCTTATCACGACACCCCCGCCACCGCCTCCTCTTGTTCTTATCACGACACCCGCCACCGCCGCCTCTTGTTCTTATCACGCCACCCCGCCACCGCCTCCTCTTGTTCTTATCCGCCACCCCGCCACCGCCTCCTCTTGTTCTTATCACGCCACCCCGCCACCACCTCCTCTTGTTCTTATCACGCCACCCCCGCCACCGCCTCCTCTTGTTCTTATCACGCCACCCCCGCCACCGCCTCCTCTTGTTCTTATCACGCCACCCCCGCCACCGCCTCCTCTTGTTCTTATCACGCCACCCCCGCCACCGCCTCCTCTTGTTCTTCGCACGACACCCCCGCCACCGCCTCCTCTTGTTCTTCGCACGCCACCCCCGCCACCGCCTCCTCCTGTTCTTATCACGCCACCCTCGCCACCGCCTCCTCTTGTTCTTATCACGCCATCCCCGCCACCGCCTCCTCTTGTTCTTCGCACGACACCCCCGCCACCGCCTCCTCTTGTTCTTATCACGCCATCCCCGCCACCGCCTCCTCTTGTTCTTCGCACGACACCCCCGCCACCGCCTCCTCTTGTTCTTATCACGCCACCCCCGCCACCGCCTCCTCTTGTTCTTATCACGCCACCCCCGCCACCGCCTCCTCTTGTTCTTATCACGCCACCACCGCCACAGCCTCCTCCTGTACTTCTCACGCCACCCCCGCCACCGCCTCCTCCTGTTCTTATCACGACACCCCCGCCACCGCCTCCTCTTGTTCTTCGCACGACACCCCCGCCACCGCCTCCTCTTGTTCTTATCACGCCATCCCCGCCACCGCCTCCTCTTGTTCTTATCACGACACCCCCGCCACCGCCTCCTCTTGTTCTTCGCACGACACCCCCGCCACCGCCTCCTCTTGTTCTTATCACGCCACCCCCGCCACCGCCTCCTCCTGTCCTTATCACGACACCGCCGCCACCGCCTCCTCTTGTTCTTATCAAGACACCACCGCCACCGCCTCCTCTTGTTCTTATCACGCCACCCCCGCCACCGCCTCCTCTTGTCCTTATCACGACACCCTCGCTACCGCCTCCTCTTGTTCTCACGACACCCCGCCACCGCCTCCTCTTGTCCTTATCCCGACACCCCCGCCACCGCCTCCTCCTGTTCTTCGCACGACACCCCCGCCACCGCCTCCTCCTGTTCTTATCACGACACCCCCGCCACCGCCTCCTCCTTTCCGTCGCACACCCCCGCCACCGCCTCATCCTGTTCTTCACGCCACCCCACCACCGCCTCCTCCTGTCTTATCACGACACCCCGCCACCGCCTCCTCCTGTCCATCACGCCACCCCGCCACCGCCTCCTCCTGTTCTCACGCCACCCCCGCCACCGCCGCCTCCTGTCCTCGCACGACACCCCGCCACCGCCTCCTCCTGTCCTTATCACGCCACCCCCCACCGCCTCCTCCTGTCCTTATCACGACACCCCACCACTGCCTCCTCCTGTCCTTACGCCACCCCGCCACCGCCTCCTCTTGTCCTTATCGCACGCCACCCCGCCACCGCCTCCTCCTGTCCTTGCATCACCCCCGCCACCGCCTCCTCCTGTCCTTCGCACACCCCGCCACCACCTCCTCCTGTCCTCACGCCACCCCGCCACCCTCTCCTGTCCTCTTATCACGCCACCCCGCCACCGCCTCCTCCTGTTCCTCGCACGCCACCCCGCCACCGCCTCCTCCTGTCCCTCGCACACCACCCGCCACCGCCTCCTCCTGTCCTTCGCACGTCACCCCGCCACCGCCTCCTCCTGTCCTTATCACCACCCCGCCACCGCCTCCTCTTGTCACTAGCACGCCACCCCCGCCACAGCCACCTCCAGTCCATTACACGCCACCCCCGAAACCGCCTCCTCCTGTCCTTATCACGGCCCCCACGCCGCCGCATCGTCGTGTCCTTCGCACGCCACCCCCGCCACCGCCTCCTCCTGTCCTTATCACGCCACACCCGCCACCGCCTCCTCCTGTCCCTCGCACGCCGGCCCCGCCACCGCCTCCTCCTGTTCTTATCACGCCACCCCGCCACCGCCTCCTCTTGTTCCTCGCACGCCACCCCGCCACCGCCTCCTCTAGCTCCTTGCACGTCACCCCCGCCACCACCTCCTCCTGTCCCTCGCACGCCGTCCCCGCCACCTCCTCTTCCTGTCCCTCACACGCCACCCCGGCCACCGCCTGCTCCTGTCTCTTGCACACCACGCCCGCCACCGCCTCCTCCTGATTCTCGCTCGACACTCCCGCCTCCGCCTCCTCGAGCTCATTGCACGCTACCCCCGCCACCACATCGTCGTCTCCTTCACACGCCACCCCCGCCGCCGCCTCCTCCTGTCCCTCGCACGTCTCCCCCGCCTCCGCATCCTCCTGTCCCTCGCACGTCTCCCCCGCCTCCGCATCCTCCTGTCCCTCGCACGTCTCCCCCGCCTCCGCATCCTCCTGTCCCTCGCACGTCTCCCCCGCCTCCGCATCCTCCTGTCCCTCGCACGTCTCCTCCGCCTCCACCTCCTCCTGTCCCTATCACGTCTCCCCGCCACCGCCTCCTCCTGTCCCTCATCACGTCACCCCCCACCGCCTCCTCCTGTCCTTCGCACGTCTCCCCGCCACCGCCTCCTCCTGTCCTTCTCACGAGACCTCCGCCTCCGCATCCTCCTGTCCCTCGCAGGTCTCCCCCGCCTCCGCATCCTCCTGTCCCTCGCACGTCTCCCCCGCCGTCGACTCCTCCTGTCCCTCGCCCACCTTCCCCGCCCACCTTCTCCTGTCCCTCGCAGGTCTTCCCCGCCGCCGACTCCTCCTGTCCCTCGCACGCCTTTCCCGCCAACGCCTCCTCCTGTCCCTCGCACGCCTTCCCCACACAAATTCTCAAGTCCCTCGCAGGTCTTCCCGCTGCCGCCTCCTCCTGTTCCTCGCACGCCTTCCCCACCAACCTTCTCCTGTCCCTCGCACGCCTTCCCGCCCACCTTCTCCAGTCCCTCACACGCCTTCCCGCCTACCTCCTGTCCCACGTCTCCCCGCCGCCGCCTTATCCTTTCCCTCTCACACAACCCCAGCAGCCGCCTCCTCCCAATCCCACCAGACATTTAAGATAAGGTCAGCATCCCACCCTGACAGTTAAGCCAAGGTCAGCATCATTACCCGACAGTTAAGGCAAGGTCAGCATTGCACCAAAATATATAAGCCAAGGTCTGCATCCCACCCAGACACTTAAACAAAGGTCACCATCCCACCACACACAAATAAGCCAAGGTCAACATCCCACCCCGACAGTTAAGCCAAGGTCGGCATCGCACCCGGCCATATAAGCATAGGTCAGCATCCCACCCAGACAATTAAACCATGGTCAGCATCCCACCTAGTTCATTAAGCCAAGGTCAGCATCCCTACCCGATAGTTAAGCCAAGGTCAGCATCGGACCCGAACATATAAGCCAAGATCACCATCCCACCCAGACAATTAAGCCAAGGGCAGCATCCCACCCAGACAGTTAAGCCAGGGTCAGCATCCCACCCAAACAGTTAAGCCACGGTCAGCATCCTGCCCAGACAACTAAGACAAGGTCAGCATCCCACCTAGACAGCTGAGCCAAGTTTAGCATCCCACCCAGACAGTTAAGCCAAGGTCAGCATCCCACCCAGACAGCTAGCCCAAGGTCAGCATCCCACCCAGACAGTTAAGCCAAGGTCAGCATCCCACCCAGACAGTTAAGCCAAGGTCAGCATCCCACCCAGACAGTTAAGCCAAGGTCAGCATCCCACCCAGACAGTTAAGCCAAGGTCAGCATCCCACCACGACAGTTAAGCCAAGGTCAGCATCCCACCCAGACAGTTAAGCCAAGGTCAGCATCCCACCCAGACAGTTAAGCCAAGGTCAGCATCCCACCCAGACAGTTAAGCCAAGGTCAGCATCCCACCCAGACAGTTAAGCCAAGGTCAGCATCCCACCCAGACAGTTAAGCCAAGGTCAGCATCCCACCCAGACAATTAAGCCAAGGTCAGCATCCCACCCAGACAATTAAGCCAAGGTCAGCATCTCACCCAGACAGTTAAGCCAAGGTCAGCATCCCACCCAGACAGTTAAGCCAAGGTCAGCATCCCACCCAGACAGTTAAGCCAAGGTCAGCATCCCACCCAGACAGTTAAGCCAAGGTCAGCATCCCACCCAGACAGTTAAGCCAAGGTCAGCATCCCACCCAGACAGTTAAGCCAAGGTCAGCATCCCGCCAAGACAGTTAAGCCAAGGTCAGCATCCCACCCAGACAGTTAAGTCAAGGTCAGCATCCCACCTAGACAGTTAAGCCAAGGTCAGCATCCTACCCAGACAGTTAAGCCAAGGTCAGCATCCCACCTAGACAGTTAAGCCAAGGTCAGCATCCTACCCAGACAGTTAAGCCAAGGGCAGCATCCCACCTAGACAGTTAAGCCAAGGTCAGCATCCTACCCAGACAGTTAAGCCAAGGGCAGCATCCTACCCAGACAGTTAAGCCAAGGGCAGCATCACACCTTCTTCATCTTTTACATATTCCTTGTCTTCTTTTTCTTCTCGTATATTCTCGTCTTTTTCTTTGTCTTCAATGTCTTCTTCTTTTTGTCGTCTTCTTCATCTTCGTCTTCATCTTCGTCTTCTTTTTCGTCTTCTTCTTCGAGTTCTTCTTCTTCGTCTTCGTCTTCTTCTTCGAGTTCTTCTTCTTCTTCGTCTTCGTCTTTTTCTTCGTCTCCGTCGTCTTCTTCTTGGTTTTCTTCTTCTTTGTCGTCTTCTTCGTCGTCTTCTTCGTCTTCTTCTTCTTCGTCGTCTTCTTCTTTCGTCGTCGTATTCGTCTCCTTTTTCGTTTTCGTCTTCTTTTTCATCTTTTTCTTCGTCTTCTTCTTCGTCGTCGTCTTCTTCTTCGTCGTCTTCGCCTCCTTCTTCGTTTTCGTCTTCTTCTTCGTCTTCTTCTTCGTCTTCGTCTTCTTCGTCTTCTTCGTCTTCTTCTTCGTCTTCGTCTTCTTCGTCTTCTTCGTCATCTTCTTCATCTTCTTCTTCGTCTTCGTCTTCTTCGTCTTCTTCTTCTTCGTCTTCTTCATCTTCTTCGTCTTCGTCTTCTTCTTCTTCTTCTTCGTCTTTTTCTTCGTCTTTTTCTTCGTCCTCTTCGTCTTCTTCTTCTCCGTCTTCTTCTTCTTCTTCTTCTTCGTCTTTTTCTTCGTCTTCTTCGTCGTCTTCTTCGTCGTCTTCCTCGTCTTCTTCTTCGTCTTCGTTTTCTTCGTTTTCTTCGTCTTCTTCGTCTTTTTCGTCGTCTTCATCGTCTTTTTCTTCTTCGTCGTCTTGTTCTTCTTCGTCGTCTTCTCTGTCTTTTTCGTCGTCTTCTTCGTCTTCGTTTTCTTCGTCTTCTTCTCCTTCGTCGTCGTCTTCGTCTTCTTCGTCTTCTTCGTCGTCTTTTTCGTCTTTTTCGTCTTCTTCGTTTTCTTCGTCTTCGTCTTCCTCTTCGTCTTCTTCGTCTTCGTCTTCTTCTTCGTCTTCTTCGTTTTCTTCGTCGTCTTCTTTTTCATCTTCTTCTTCGTCGTCTTCGTGGTCTTTTTTTTTTGTCGTCGTCTTCGTGTTCTTCTTCGTCGTCTTCTTCTTCGTCGCCTTCTTCTTCGTCTTCTTCTTCGTCTTCGTCTCCTTTTTCTTCGTCTTCTTCTTCGTCGTCTTCTTCTTCCTCGTCGTCTTCATTCTCTTCTTCTTCGTCTTCTTCTTCGTCTTCTTCTTTGTCTTCTTCGTCGACTTTTTCGTCTTCTTCGTCTTCTTCTTCGAATTTTTTTTTTTTTTTTGCTTTGGTCGAGTTGGTTCCTATTATTTTTTTTGTCTTATATTTTTGGGGGATTCTTTGCTCTGGTCTTTTTTTTTTCTTTTTTTTTTTGTTTTTTTTTTTGTTTTTGTTTTTTTGTTTTTTTGCTCTGGCCGTGTTTTTTTGTTTTTTTTCCTCTGGTCGTGTTATTATTTTTTTTTTTTTTTGGTCTGGTCGTGTTGTTTTATTTGTATTTTTATTTTTTCGCTCTGGTCGTGTTGTTGTTGTTTTTTTGTTGTTGTTTTTTGCTCTGGTCGTTTTTTTTTTTATGTTTTTGCTCGTGTTTTAATTTTATTTTATTTTATTTTTTTGCTCTTGTCGGGTTTTATTTTATTTTATTTGCTCTGGTCGTTTTTTTATATAATTTTGCTCTGGTCGTTTTTTTTTTGTTTTGTTTTTTTGCTCTGGTCGTGTTGTTTTTTTTTTTTTGCTCTGGTCGTGTATTTTTTTTTTTTTTTCTCTGGTCGCGTTTATTTTTTTGTTTTTTTTGCTCTGGTCGTGTTTATTTATTTATTTATTTATTTTTTGCTCTGGTCGTTATTATTTTTTTTTCCTCTGGTCGTTGTTTATTTTTTTTTTTTGCACTGGTCGTGTTATTTTTTTTCTTTTTGCTCTGGTCGGTTTTTTTTTTTTTTGGTCTGGTCGTGTTTTTTTTTTTTTTTTGCTCTGATCGTGTTGTTGTTTTTTTGTTTTTTGTTTTTGCTCTGGTCGTCTTTTTTTTTTTTTTTTTTTGCTCTGGTTGTGTTGTTGTTTTTCTTTGTTGCTATCGTCGTGTTGTTTATTTTATATTTTTTATCATTTTTGCTTTGGTCGTGTTCTTTTTTTTTTTTATGTGCTCTGGTCGTATTGTTTATTTTTTTTTTTTGTTTTTTGCTCTAGTCGTGATGTTTCTTTTTTGCTTTCGTTTTTTGCTCTGCTCTTTTTTGTTTGTTTGTTTGTTTGTTTGTTTTGCTTTTGTCGTATTTTTTTATGCTCTGGTAGTGTATTTTTTTTTTTTTTTTTTTTGCTCTGATCGTTTTTGTTTTTTTGTTTTTGCTCTAGTCGTTTTGTTGTTTTTTGTTTTTTTTTTTTTTGCTCTGGTCTTTTTTTTTTTTTTTTGCTCTGGTCGCTTTTTTATGCTCTGGTCGTGTTTTTTGTTTTGTTTTTCTCTGGTCAGTATTTTTAAATTTTTTTTGCTCTGGTCTTTTTTTTTTTTTTTTTTTTGCTCTGGTCTTTTTTTTCTTTTTTTTTTTTTTGCTCTGGTCGTTTTTTTTTTTTTTTTTTTCTTTTTTTTTTTTGCTCTGGTGGTTTTTTTTTTTTTTTTTTTTTGCTCTGGTCGCGTTTATTTTTATTTTTTATTTTTTCCTCTGGTCGTTTTTTTTTTTTTTTGCACTGGTCGTGTTATTTTTTTTTCTTTTTGCTCTGGTCGTTTTTTTTTTTTTAGTCTTTTTTTTTTTTTTTTTTGCTCTGATCGTGTTCTTTTTTTTTTTGTTTTTTGTTTTTGCTCTGGTATTTTTTTTTTTTTTTTGCTCTGGTTGTGTTTTTCTTTTCTTTTTTGCTCTCGTCGTGTTGTTTATTTTATATTTTTTTTATTATTTTTGCCTTGGTCGTGTTTTTTTTTCTTTTCTTTTTTTTTGCTCTGGTCGTATTTTTTTTTTGTTTGTTTGTTTTTTTGCTCCCGTCGTGATGTTTTTTTTTTGCTTTCGTTTTTTGCTCTGCTCGTTTTTTTTTGTTTTTTTGTTTGTTTGTTTTACTTTGGTCGTTTTTATTTGTATTTATTTTTGCTCTGGTAGTGTTTATTTTTTTTATTTTTTTTTGCTCTGTTTTTTTTTTTTTGTTTGTTTTTTTGTTTTTTTTGCTCTGGTGGTTTTTTTTTTTTTTTTTTGTCTGGTCTTTTTTTTTTTTTTTTTGCTCTGGTCGTTTTTTTTTTTTTTTTTCTCTGGTCGGTATTTTTTTTTTTTTTTTGCTCTGGTCGTGTTTTTTTTGCTTTGTTTTTCTCTGGTCGGTTTTTTTTTTTTTTTTTTTTGCTCTGGTCGTGTATTTTTTTTTTTTTTTTGCTCTGGTCGTGTTTATTTATTTATTTATTTATTTTTTGCTCTGGTCGTTATTTTTTTTTTCCTCTGGTCTCTGTTGTTTTTTTGTTTTTTTTGCACTGGTCGTGTTATTTTTTTCTTTTTGCTCTGGTCGTTTTTTTTTGTTTTGTTTTTTGTTTGTTTTTTTTTTTTTTTTTTTTGCTCTTGTTTTTTTTTTTATTTTTGCTCTGGTTGTTTTTTTTTTCATTTTTGCTCTCAACGCGTTGTTTATTTTATATTTTATATTATTTTTGCTTTGGGCGTTTTTTTTTATTTATTTTTTTTTTTTGCTCTGGTCGTATTGTTTTTTTTTTTTTGTTTTGTTTTTTTGCTCGTGATGTTTTTTTTTTGCTTTCGTTTTTTGCTCTGCTCGTTTTATTTTATTTTTGTTTGTTTGTTTTGCTTTGGTCGTTTTTATTTTTATTTTTTTTGCTCTGGTCGTGTTGTTTTTTATTTTTATTTTTTTGCTCTGGTCGTGTTTTTTTTTTTTTTTGGTCTGGTCGCGATTTTTTTTTTTTTTTTTGCTGTGGTGGTGTTTTTTTTTTTTTTTTGCTCTGATAGTGTTTTTTTTTTTTTTTTTTTTTGCTTTGGTCGTGTTTTTTCTTTTTTTTTCTCCTCTGGTCGTGTTTTTTTTCTCTCTGGTCGAGTATTTTTTTTTCTGGTCGTGTTTTTTTTTTTTTTTTCTCTGGTCTTTTTTTTTTATTTTTTTTGCTCTGGTCGTGTTTTATTTTTTTTTTTTTGCTTTGGTCGTTTTTTTTTTTTGTTCTTGTGGTTTTTTTTCTCTGGTCGTGTTTTTTTTTTTTTTTTTTTGCTCTGGTCGGTTTTTTGGGGGGTTTTTTGCTCTGGTCGTTTATTTATTTATTTTTTTTTTTTTTTGCTCTGGTCGTGTTTTGTTTTGTTTTTGTTGTTTTTTGCTCTGGTGTTTATTTTTATTTATATTTTTTTTTTGCTCTTTTTTTATTTATTTTTTGTGTTTGGCTCTGTCAGGTTTATTTAATTTTTTGCTCAGGTCTTTTTTTTCTCTGGTCTTTATTTTTTGGTCTGCTCTGTTCGCGTTTTTTTTTTTTGCTTTGGTTTTTTTTTTTGCTTATTTTTTTTTTTTTTTGGCTCTGGTCGTGTTTTTTTTTCTCTCTCTCTCTGGTCGTTTTTTTTTTTGTTTTTTTTGCTACTTTTTTTTTTTTTGCTCAGTCTGGTTTTTTTTTTCTCTGGTCGTGTTTTTTTTTTTTGCTCTGGTTGTTGTTTATTTTTTGCTCTGGTCGTTTTTTTTTTTTTTTTTTGCTCTGGTGGTGCTTTTTTTTTTTTTCTCTCTGGTCGTGTTTTTTTCTTTTTTTCTCTCCTCTGGTCGTGTTCCTTTTTTCTCTCTCTCTGGTCGTATTTTTTTTCTGTTTTTTTTTTTTTTTCTCTGGTCGGTTTTTTTTATTTATTTATTTATTTTTTTTTCCCTCTGGTCTTTGTTGTTGTTTTTTTTTTGCACTGGTCGTGTTATTTTTTATTTTTTTTGCTCTGGTTTTTTTTTTTTTTTTTCTTTTTTGCTCTCAACGCGTTGTTTATTTTATATTTTATATTATTTTTGCTTTGGGCGTTTTTTTTTTTTTTTTTTTATTTTCCTCTGGTCGTATTGTTTTTTTTTTTGTTGTTTTTTTGCTCGTGATGTTTTTTTTTTGCTTTCGTTTTTTGCTCTGCTCGTTTTATTTTTTTTGTTTGTTTGTTTGTTTTGCTTTGGTCGTTTTTATTTTTTTTTTTTTTGCTCTGGTTGTGTTGTTTTTTTATTTTTATTTTTTTGCTCTGGTCGTGTTTTTTTTTTTTTTTTTTTGGTCTGGTCGCGATTTTTTTTTTTTTTTTTTTTTTTGCTCCTGTTTTATTTTTTTTTTTTTTTTTTGCTCTGGTCGTGTTTTTTTTTTTTTTTGCTCTGGTCGTATTTTTTTTTTTTTTTTGCTTTGGTCGTGTTTTTTCTTTTTTCTCCTCCTCTGGTCGTGTTTTTTTTCTCTCTGGTCGAGTATTTTTTTTCTGGTCGTGTTTTTTTTTTTTTTCTCTCTGGTCTTTTTTTATTTTTTTTTTGCTCTGGTCGTGTTTTTTTTTTTTTTTTGCTTTGGTCGTTTTTTTTTTTTTTGTTCTTGTGTTTTTTTTTTCTCTGGTCGTGTTTTTTTGCTCTGGTCGGTTTTTTGGGGGGTTTTTTGCTCTGGTCGTTTATTTATTTTTTTTTTTTTTTTGTGTTTTGTTTTGTTTTTTTGTTGTTGTTTTTTGCTCTGGTCGTTTTTTTTTTTTTTTTTTGCTCGTGTTTTTATTTTATTTTATTTTATTTTTTTGCTCTTGTCGGGTTTTATTTTATTTTATTTGCTCGGGTCGTTTTTTTTTTTTTATTTTGCTCTGGTCGTGTTGTTGTTTTTTTGTTTCTTTTTTTTTTTTGCTCTGGTCGTGTTTTTTTTTTTTTTTTTTTTTTGCTCTGGTCGCGTTTATTTTTTTGTTTTTTTTGCTCTGGTCGTGTTTATTTATTTATTTATTTATTTTTTGCTCTGGTCGTTATTATTTTTTTTTCCTCTGGTCGTTGTTTTTGCTCTGGTGTTTATTTTTATTTATATTTTTTTTTTGCTCTTTTTTTATTTATTTTTTGTTTTTTGGCTCCTGTCGGGTTTAATTTTTTTTTTTTTGCTCGGGTCTTTTTTTTTTTTCTCTGGTCGTTATTTTTTTTGTCTGCTCTGGTCGCGTTTTTTTTTTTTTTTGCTCTGGTCGTTTTTTTTCTGGTCGTGCTGTTGTTGTTGTTTTTTTCCTTTTTTTTATTTATTTATTTATTTTTTTTTTTGGGTAGCGTTTTTTTTTTTTTTTTGCTCTGGTCGTGTTTATTTATTTATTTTTTCACTGGTCGTGTTGTATTTTTTTTTCTTTTTGCTCTGGTCGTTTTTTTTATCTGGTCTTTTTTTTTTTTTTTTTGCTCTGGTCGGTTTTTTTTTTTGTTTTTTTTGCTCTCGGTTTTTTTTTTGCGTCTTTTTTTTTTTTTTTTTTTTTTTTGGCTCTGGTCGTTTTTTTTTTTATCTCTCTATTGTCGTTTTTTTTTTTTTTTTTTTTTGTCGCCGGTTTTTTTTTTTTTTTTTTTTTGTCGGGGGGGGCGTTTTTTTTTTTTTTTTTTTTTGCTCTGGTTGTTGTTTATTTTTTGCTCTGGTCGTGTTTTTTTTTTTTTTTTGCTCTGGTCGTGCTTTTTTTTTTTCTCTCTGGTCGTGTTTTTTTCTTTTTTTTTCTCCTCTGGTCGTGTTTCTTTTTTCTCTCTCTCTGGTCGTATTTTTTTTCTGGTGTTTTTTTTATTTTTTCTCTGGTCGTTGTTTTTTTATTTTTTTTTTTATTTTTTTCTCTGGTCGTGTTTTTTTTTTTTTTTTGCTCTGGTCGTTTTTTTATATATTTTTTTTTTTTCCTGTTTTTTTTTTTTTTTTTTTTGGTGTTTTTTTTTTATATTTTTTTTTGCTCTGGTTTTTTTTTTTTGCTCTGGTCTTTTTTTTTTTTTTTTTTTGCTCTGGTCGTGTTTTGTTTTTATTTTGTTTTTTGCTCTGGTCGCGTTTTTATTTTTATTTATTTATTTATTTTTATTTTTTTGCTCTGGTCGTGTTTTATTTTATTTTTTTCTCCTGTCGTGTTTATTTTTTTTTTTTTTTTGCTCTGGTCGTGTTTATTATTTATTGTTTTTTTTTTGTTTTTTTTGCTCTGGTCGTCTTTTTTTTGTTGTTGTTGTTGCTCTGGTCGTGTTTTATTTTTTATGCTCAGGTCGTTTTTTTTTTGTTTTTTTTGTTTTTTTTTGCTCTGGTCAAGTCGGTTTATATTTTTTTGTTTTATCTTTTTTTTTTTTTTTTTATTTATATATATATATATATATATATATATATATATATATATATATATATATATATATATATATATATATATATATATATATATATATATATATATATATATATATATATATATTTTTTATTTTTATTTTTTTTTTACTATTTTTATTACTCTTTCTTTGTCTCGGTGCAGAGTCGATTCTTTTTGTCTCTTTTTTCCTAAATGTTTTACCTTTTTTTCAATTTTCTCCTTTTTGTTTCTTGATGCTGAGATGATTTTTATTTGAGATGTTGCTTTCTATTTTTGGGGCTCTTCTTTTTATCATGCCGGGAAGGGGCACGCTGGAAACTCTTGCATAGAGGCCGACGCCTCGAGGCCCCGCTCATGCTGCTGAAGGATCGTTAAGAAGGGCGTGAAGCGCCTTTTCCTGAAGGGACCGCCACCCTCACGCTCCTCCCGCTCCCGCTGCTCTCGGTACCAGGAGGCGATCAGGGATGCCGCTCGCCCCCCTGGCTGAGCAGGGCGAACCCCGAGGCTCTTGGTTCCGGTGATTGGGTGGGCCATTCCTCTCTCTGGTATTTACACTTAGGGCTCGATTCAACACATCACCTCGGATTCGAGTAAGCCGTTTTGGGGACCTTGGAGTTGACATTGCACCCCCCCGAGTCTAGAGCTGGTTGACCGCGCGGCCAATGACGATACACACAGAATGATGGTGATGCCGCGCAATGTGGAACGTTTCTCTCTCTCTCTCTCTCTCTCTCTCTCTCTCTCTCTCTCTCTCTCTCTCTCTCTCTCAATCAATGTGTTACTCCCTTTCTGATTGCCACTCCCACTCACTTGCTTGTCTTTTCGCTTGCTTGCGTGTGCTGCTCACACACACACACACACACACACACACTTCCTCGGATTGTGAACAGGAAGGACTCAAGACGCTGCTGCTGCCCCCTATGTCCCTGCCCCCTTCATCTCCTCCTCCTCGCCTTGGTCTCAGAGAGGAAGTTGGAGGAGAAGGGGAAGTGAAGCTCGTCAGGTTGAAAGGAGAAATGGAGGGCAGTGAAAGGGTTATGGGTAGATCAGGATGAGGATGTGGATATGAAAGAGGTAAGGAATACAGGACGAGGAAAAGGAGGAGGAGGAGGAGGAAGAGGGGAGAGGGAGGAAAGCCCGGTAGGATCAGCTGGAGATAGGAAAGGTTAGGTTGTCTTAAAGGGCAGAGGGGAAGGATGACGTGAGGACACTAAGGGAATAGGAAGGATGAGGGGAGAGGGAATGGATGAAGATACGAAGAAGAGGAAGAGAAACTGCAAAGGAAAGAGGATGAATAGGAGCAGAGAGGAAAGGTAAACGTAAGGATAAAAGGAAGCCTGCAGCTGGCGGCACAATGCACTACATTCTGAGGTGTGATCCAACTGTGAGAGAGCTGACTCACAAGAATCATGACAAGTTGAAATTAGAATGGAGAATATAAACAGGGAGAGACAGATTCCGTGCAATTAGATGCTATCATTGTCAGAGATACGGCCATTTTGAGGTTAAGAGCAATGGAAAGGCCTAAAAATGTTTCGAATGCACTGACGATCACAAATCGAAGGATTGCGTAGAAGGATTGTGTGCGGTACAAGAAGCCTGAAATCAACCACTCAGTGAATGACCAGTGTTGTGTAGTACTTCAAACCGAAATTGAGAGAATTCGTAACATTACCGATCATGGCTATTAATTAGGGTTTGTACTCAAAGACAAATTGTGTGTTAAATGTTCAGTGTGTTGGAAATAATTTAGTGTGAACCCAAACACGGCCAAGTGACTTTGATGATGCGAAGTTTTATCAAAGGGACATCAGTAGGCTATTCATGAAAGCAATCACGACTCACTAGCTCACTACGACGTTGTGAATAAGTGCATCGGGGATTGTTATCGAGGCTAACATCGTAATTGTTGACGGCCCTCGCAGAGCACTGCACCAGCAGCGGAGCGGGGCCTGAAACATCATCAACGGTAAACGGTAAACGGAGAAGAGAGAAGAGAGATTGAAATAAGGAGAAAAAGATATAAAAAAAAAACATCGAATAAGTAAAAATGAGAAAAATAGACAGAATGAAAGGATGAAAGAAAGAGTCTAAGGAAAATAAAAAGGAGGAAAGATACAAATTAAGAAAGGGAGAGAGGAAGGAAGGAAGGAAGGAAGGAGAATAAGATAGTTAATGGGATAAATAATTTAAGGAAGGATATTTAGAAAAGAAGACATGGGAATATGAATAACGTTCCAAGGAATGATGCAAAAAGAGAGGGAGAACAAAATATAGGTCACGACTATTTCATGAGCTTGTCTATAAGAGAGAACTAAAACGATGAATAACTGTGAGGTAAATACAGCAAGGCGAGGAAAACAGGGATATGTATATCATGAGGTAGAGAGAGAAATGAGGAACAGCTGAGAGGATTACTAGCTTATAAGAAGAGGAGGTGGTGGTGGAGGAGGACGAGGAGGAGGAGGAGAAAAAGTATTTACAAAAAACAGGGGAAAGAGAAGGAAAAGGAAGGGAAGGGAAGGG
>NW_026112013.1:95000-175000 GCF_024679095.1 Eriocheir sinensis
ACAGACTTTGGAATGTGGTGGAGGTGTGTGTGTGTGTGTGTGTGTGTGTGTAATTCACCTCTTGGTCTGCTGCGGGTCTCTCGAGACAGCCAGCCGTTTCCCTACGGAGGAGCACAGAGCTCGTAATACCGATCTTTGGGTAGGGCTGAGACCACTCACACACAACACACCGCGACAACGAGGTCACAACTCCTTGCCTGACGTCGCGTACCTACTCACTGCCAAGGTCCAAAGAAGAGACAGGTCAACGCACGCGCAGGTCTTGGGGTAGAAGGGGGGGATTATTGACGTCACAGGGTTCGTAGGCTGGAGGTCTGAGGTGACGAGCTGGGTCAGTTGGGTGGCTGCTGGGCAAAAGTTCACATCTCGCCAGCACCTCGCGCTCTCTCTCGTCCCTCCCTTCCTTCCCTCTCTCCTTTCCTTCCTTTCTTCCCTCCCTCCCTTCCCACCTCTCTCTCTCTCTCTCTCTCTCTCTCTCTCTCTCTCTCTCTCTCTCTCTCTCTCTCTCTCTCTCTCTCTCTCTCTCTCTCTCTCTCTCTCTCTCACTTTCCTACCCTGACTGGTTGTTGTTTCTGAAAATGCAATTATTTTTAACAATATTAGTGGATTCATGGTAACATGCAAACCTTCACATGAAAGAGAGAGAGAGAGAGAGAGAGAGAGAGAGAGAGAGAGAGACCTGACCTGACTTAGAAATAAGCTGTTAATACTCAAGTCATTACTGTAATTTTTTCCTGCTTGCTGGTATTTTTATCTGCATGAATTTTTCTTCTAAATCAATTTATTTAACATATAAATTGAAGTATCTATAATAAATATTTATATTGTTTTCAAATGTTGAAGATATAAGACATGAGAGAGAGAGAGAGAGAGAGAGAGAGAGAGAGAGAGAGAGAGAGAGAGAGAGAGAGAGAGAGAGAGAGAGAGAGAGAGAGAGAGAGAGAGGATAATGATAATTGTCACAGTTACGCACTGCACAACTAGGCATTGTGGCAAATTTCGGCGCGACACAGAGAGAGAGAGAGAGAGAGAGAGAGAGAGAGAGAGAGAGAGAGAGAGAGCGAGGTGCTGGCGAGATGTGAACTCTTGCCCAGCAGCCACCCAACTGACCCAGCTCGTCACCTCAGACCTCCGGCCTACGAACCCTGTGACGTCAATGCGCGGGTCATGACAATTATTGAGCAGCTCGTGCGTTGACCTGTCTTCTTTGGACCTTGCTCACTGCTAGGTGAACAGGGGCTACACGTGAAAGAAGATAAACCCAATTTATCTCCACCCGGCTGTGGAATCGAACCCCGGTCCTTCTGGTTGTGAGACCGACTATCTATCCACTGAGCTACCGGGCCGTGTGTGTGTGTGTGTGTGTGTGTGTGTGTGTGTGTGTGTGTGTGTGTGTGTGTCACGCGTGCCTGCCTGTCGGCCACACGCACCTGCTTAGAAATAAAAAAAAAAGAACAATGAGGGAGACGCGAGTTATTGGTTTCGATAATTAAGATCAACCGCGGCGCAGCGACACACAGGTCTGCCAGGTGCCACAGGGGATACATGGAAACATGGACTAGCAGGCAGCAGAAAGCCTGTTGGCTCTTTACTAGGCTGCCTGCTTTCAGTGATTTCATCAATCCTTTTGCCATAGGAGTGGCTTACAGGGAAGGATTAAAGCACTTGTGTACCTACTCTAAGGCACTTGTGTACCTACTCTTGCATACGTTCAGTTCACTCCCGATGCAGCAAAGTGGCGATCAATGCGATTCTTGAGTGAGTTGATGCTATCTGCGCTAACTACTTCTGCAGGGAGGGTGTTCCAGTGGCGAACCACTCTATCCGATAAATAACTCTTGCCGATGTCGGTATTGCATCGCTTTGCTTGAATTGTTTTTCCGTTGTTTCTTGTTCTCAGGTTAGTTTGTAGCGTGAAGAGTTTGGAGTGATCAACGTTGCTGAGCTTGTTCAGGTACTTAAAGACTTGTATCATGTCTCCCCGCAGTCGTCTCTTTTCCAACGTGAAGAGGTTGAGTCGCTCGAGTCGCTCTTCATAGAGCTTCGTCCTCAGTGATGGTATCATCTTCGTGGCGCAGCGCTGTACTCTCTCAAGTAATTCAATGTCTTTCCTAGTATAATTTGGAGACCAGAATTGCACGGCGTATTCCAAGTGGGGCCTTACCAGCGAGTTATACAAGGATAACATAACTCCCGGCGTCTTGTATTCGAAGTTCCTCGCTATGAACCCAAGCATTGTATTGGCTTTCTTACTGGCGGACTTGCAGTGTTTTGTTTGTTTCAAGTTACTGCTGATGGTGACCCCGAGGTATCTTTCCTCTTGCACATGTAGTGGCTCGCCACCCATGTGGTATGTGTGATTGCTGTTTCTGGATCCGATATGCATTACTTTACATTTGGTAGTGTTGAAGGACATCTGCCATTTTTCTGACCAACGAGTGATCTGGTCCAGGTCTCTCTGGATAATTTCGCAGTCTGCCGTCGTGAGGGCCTTCCCGCCCACCTTTGTGTCGTCGGCAAATTTTGAAAGATTGGATTTTAATCCTAGTTCTAGGTCGTTGATATATATGATGAAGAGTATGGGTCCCAGCACTGACCCCTGTGGCACTCCACTTGTGACCGGGAGCCACTCGGAGGCCTGTCCGTTGAGAACAACTCGTTGTTTTCTTCCAGAGAGCCAGTCTTTGATCCACGCTGTCAGATTGCCGCCTAATCCCGCCGACTTAAGTTTCTTGAGGAGTCTTTCGTGTGGCACTTTGTCAAAGGCTTTCTGAAAGTCTAGATATATAACATCACTGGGGATATGATTATCCCAGTTTTCATAGATACCTTGGAAGAAGCCCAGTAAATTGGTTAAGCATGAACGCTTATTCCTGAAACCGTGCTGAGCATCGGAAATGATGTTGCTGTCTTCAAGGAACCTAACGAGTTTGTCTCTGATGATCTTCTCGAGGATTTTTCCCGCCACTTAGGTCAAGCTGATTGGTCTGTAGTTTAGGGCCACGCTTTTGTCTCCCTTTTTGAAGATGGGTGTTACGTTCGCTTGTTTCCAGTCTTTCGGGACTTTGTTTTGTTGTTGTGACAGATTGTAGATGGCGGTGAGTGGCTTGAGGATTTGCTGCTTGAGTTCCTTGAGCAGCCTGGGTGACAAGTCGTCGGGTCCGATGGACTTGTTTGACTCGAGTTTGTCTAGGTACTTTTTCACATCCCGTTCGTCGACTGTGCCAATTTCTAGGGGAGTGATTCCCATCGGTGGAGTAGGGATCTTTTTCACATCCCGTTCGTCGACTGTGCCAATTTCTAGGGGAGTGATTCCCATCGGTGGAGTAGGGATCTCGGGTACGGACTGGGTGTTCTCGACCGTGAACACAGACGCGAAGTTTCTGTTTAGGATTTCGACCATTTGTCTGCTGTCCTGTGTTAGCACGTCACTTTCATCCTTTAGGGGACCGATATTGCTTTTTGTCTTCTTTTTGGTTCTTATATACGTGAAGAACTTTCTCGGGTTGGACTTGGCTTCGCGCGCAATCTGCTTTTCATAGTCGCGTTTACGCTGGCGAATAAGAGTTCTGCAAGCTCTGAGGCTTTGATGGTACTGTTCGCGAGCCTCGTCAGTGCTGTTTTCCTTTTGCAAGTTGTATTTTCTCTTCTTTAAATTAATCGCCTGTCGAACTTGGGTAGTCATCCATGGTAGGCTTGTGTCATTATTTGTTCTCCTAGTCTTCATGGGAACAGTTGTTCTCTATACCTCTAGGAGTTTGTTCTTGAAACCGTTCCACGCGCCGTCCACAGGAGTGAGGTTCATGGGTTTCCGAGCTGTTTGGGTGAGAGAAACTTGGCCGTGTAGTTGGTGGCTCCTGCACACGGACCCCAGTGCTCTAACGTGGGTGTTTTCAGGCGCTTTCGACTCTCACATCAATTATTCCCGAAGGCCGAGAGGGGGATCGTTACCTCTGCAACAGAATGTTTGTGATATTTAGCTCATCTACATCTCGATGGGCTATTCTTGAAGAATGTTTGCCTATTACAGTTAAAGGTCCATCAGATAACAGGTGGCAGTCACGAATTGAAGCTGTTAAACCACTCCGAGATCATATGAAGGAAATTAACAATGCCTTATCAGTGCTGAGAGAATATGCTCTCGAGAAAAAAGATGGCGTGACCACAGGAGCAGGTGCACTCTTGGACATATTGAGCTAATGGCCATTTCTATCAGCAGTTTACTTATGGTATGACATTTTATTTCATATAAATAAGACCAGCAAACTTATTCAGTCATCAGACATAACAATTGGTGTGTTGCAGGCAGAGGTGACTACTACTATGGCATTCTTTGAACAGTATCGCAATACAGGGTATAATACAGCTGCTCTTAATGCATCGGAAATAGCTGAGCAGGTGGATGTAGCAAAAGTATTTCCGCAGACGCGTACACGAAGAAAAGAAAAGTATGTTTGACTATGTGTCGCAATGAAAGTATCTTATCTGAGGATAAAAAAAATATGTCAGTTCTTCTTTGTTGTAGTAGATCAGGTTATATCATCCGTCAACTCGGGAGTTAGTCAGCTTATGGAGTGATATAACCTGTTTGGCTTTTTGTACAATACAAAGCAATTCAAGCAGTGTATTGACGAAAACAAGCTTCACACTCGATACAAGAACTATGAGGAAATAATGGGAGACATTGATGCACCTGAACTGGAAATGGAGTTGAGACATTTCATTGCTGTTGTCAACAGAGAAAAATCTCTTGCTACTGCTAAAGATTTCTTAACATATATTTGTAGTAATAATCTTCAGGAAATATACCCAAACACTGGAATTGTGTTGAGAGCTATGTTAACAACTCCAGTTACTGTTGCAAGTGCAGAGAGAAGCTTTAGTGAATGAAAATAATAAAAAAAAATATTTTGCGGTCAACAATGTCAGATGAGAGGCTCTCTGCTCTAGGAATCACCTTCATTGAACATGATGTTGCTAGATCTCGTGATTTTGATGCTTTGGTTAATAAGTTTGCAAACCACAGAGCTCGAAAAAAAAACTTTTAATGATCGTTTTGCATTTAAATTATCATACTCTGTTAAGAGAAACATTATTTTTGTACTCTGATAGGCCTGCTTATCAGTCGTGCCCCCATGTTGTGCCCGGCTCAGCACCACTTAAATATATAACATCATCATTCATTGTTTGTTAATAGCTGTACTCCTTACTATTACTGAAAAAATGTAAAACTCCGTTGTCTGTATGGGGCCCCACAGAAGTTTTTCTTTTTTTTGGGGGGGCTCACTACTTCTTGCTACGGCCCTGGTTATTACTGGCATACATTGTGACGAAAACGTCCTAGTACAGAGCGAAAAAACATACTGGGGTTTTTAAATCAAGTTAAGATATACAGATACAATAGGAAATAAAACAATAGTAAACGATGCAATATAAAACCTAGATCTTGAAAAGATAAGACATAAGGTTTTCCGTAAACAAGAATAAAATGATATACTACTAATAAAATAGCAATGTGCGTACGCGTTGTAGTAAGATAATATAATGGCCATATACAAGAATGTTGTCATAAAACGTATAATAACATAAACATATCATATACATGAGTGTAGTCACGACTTGGAGAAAGTCTGTTCATTAAAAATTAAAAAGATATTTTTTTCAACTCTCTTTTGAAAATAGACATATTTGGCGTCCTTCACGTGATCAGGTAGGCTGTTTAGGTCCAGCTACCAGTAGAGACCTGTCTCCTGTACAAGTTCTAGTTTTGGGAACAAGTAGTTGGTGTTGATGTCTTGTGTTGACATCGTGAGTCTCACTCACCTTAGGGAGCGAGAACAACCAACCCGGCAATCTTTTACTCATTACATTATTCACAGTGATTCCCGACTCGTACTTGTACATATCACATATCTTCAGCCACCTTAGCTCCCCTATATATGGTGTTGCATGGTCAAATTTATTGCCACCAAGCGCAACTTTGGCTGCAAAATATAGTGTTTTTTGCACCTGCTGGATATGGCATGCTGCACTATTTCCCCATATCTTTAATCCGTACTTTATGATGCTTAATACGAAGGATTGAATTAAACTAATTATGGTAAGGAAGGCGCGGGAAGGTTAATATGTAATGACGACATGGGTTTAAAAATACACGACAACATTATATGGTAGAAAATCTAATGAAAAGAGCTCAGGGGAAAAGTTAGGAGGTTTAACCATCAGAAAAACGTTAATTAAATGAAGATGAGGGAAAAGAGGGACTAAAAATAGGAAGAACAGTTAGGAGAAAAAAGTTAATGAACGAATTGTCTCGTTGTGGAAAAACTGGTTAAATAAAAAAAAGGAAAAAAAAAAAGAGCAGGGGAAAAAAGTAATGCGATGAGGAAACAGTTGATGAAGTATCCGAAGGAAGAGAAGCGAAGCTGTTCAGGATGAGCACAGTCAGGTAGGAAAAAGAAGGAAAAATACATAGTAGAGAAATTATGAAAATAAGATAAACTGTAAAAAAAATAGGACAAAAAATAAATGTGTTGAGAAAACGTTAGATAAGTTGATTGAAAGAAGAAAAGTGAAGTTGTTGAAACAGTAAAGTGAAGAAAATGGATGAAAAGAGAAAGTTAAACGATGAAGAAAAAGTTGAAAAGAATTAGAAAAAAAAGTAGATGGATTGATGAAAGTTTAGATAAGAGAAGTTGTTTAAAGGAAGGAGTAAAGTGAAATAATAAAGAAAAACAGAAGATGGAAAAGAGAAGGAAAAGAAGACAAAAAAGAAAAAAGAATTGGCTGAAGTAGTTTGTGGGTCATCTCGGGTCGGCAAAGGCTGATTCACATCATACGTAAAATGACCGGTCCGTACCGCACCGTTCCGGACGACAAAATATTCTTCAGTGGGAAACCCAGTGTTGTGTTCACACTGCTACGGACCTGCACGTCTCCGGCGCGGACCGTCACCACCACTTGCCGGTCGGGATTGTCGGAGATAATATTTTGCAGGTCCGCGCCGGTACGGCCCGGCCCGGAGCCTGTCAGTGTTGGATAGTGTGAACACACTTCCGTCACCATGCAGCAAAGCAGACAGGCGTGGCCTCGGGGAGCGTAGCACCGCATTCATTCATTTTCTCTCTCTCTCTCTCTCTCTCTCTCTCTCTCTCTCTCTCTCTCTCTCTCTCTCTCTCTCTCTTACTGTGTATATATGTATGTATGTATGTATGTGTGTGGGGGGGGAGGGGGGGAGGGGGGGGTTTATGGGTGTGGGTGTGGGTGTGGGTGGAGTATGGGTGTGGTTGGGTGGGTGTGGGTGTGGGTGTAGGTGTGGGTGAGCAATGGGTGTGGGGGGGGGTGTGGGTGTGTGGGTGTGGGTGGGTGGGTGTGGGTGTGGAAGTGGGTGGATGGGTGTGGGTGTGGGTTATGGGTGTGGGTGTGAGTGTGGGTGGGTGTGGGTTATGGGTGTGGGTGTGGGTGTGGGTGAGCTATGGGTGTGGGTGTTGGTGGGTGTGGGTGAGATATGGGTGTGGGTGGGCGAGTGGGTGTGTGGGTGGGTATGAGTGTGGGTGTGGGTGGGCTATGGGTGTGTGGGTGGGTGTGGGTTATGGGTGTGGGTGTGGGTGTGGGCTATGGGTGTGGGTGGTTGGGTGTGGGTTATGGGTGTGGGTGTGTGGGTGGGGGTGGGTGGGTGTGGGTGTGTAAGTGGGTGGATGGGTGTGGGTGTGGGTGGGTGGGTGTGGGTTAGGGGTGTGGGTGTGGGTGTGTGTGGGTTATGGGTGTGGGTGTGGGTGTTGGTGTGGGTGAGCTATGGGTGTGGGTGGATGGGTGTGGGTGTGGGTGTGGGTGGGCTATGGGTGTGTGGGTGGGTGTGGGTTATTGGTGTGGGTGTGGGTGGGCTATGGGTGTGTGGGTGGGTGTGTGTTATGGATGTGGGTGTGGGTGTGGGTGTAGGTATGGGTGTGGGTGGGTGGGTGTGGGTTATGGGTGTGGGTGTGGGTGTGGGTTATGGGTGTAGGTATTGGTGTAGGTGTAGGTGTGGGTGTGGGTGGGTGGGTGTGGGTTATATGTGTGGGTGTGGGTCTGGGTTATGGCTGTAGGTGGGTGGGTGTGGGTGAGTTATGGGTATGGGTGTGGGTGTGGGTTATGGGTGTGGGTTTGTGGGTGGATGTGGGTTGTGGGTGTGGGTGTGGGTTATGGGTGTAGGTTTGTGGGTGGATGTGGGTTGTGGGTGTGGGTGTGGGTTATGGGTGTTGGTTTGTGGGTGGGTGTGGGTGGGTTATGGGTGTGGGTGTGGGTGTGGGTTATGAGTGGGGGTTGGTGGGTGGGTGTGGTTGGGTTATGGGTGTGGGTGTGGGTGTGGGCTATGGGTGTGGGTTTGTGGGTGGGTGTGGGTGGGTTATGGGAGTGGGTGTGGGTGTGGGTTATGGGTGTGGGTTTGTGGGTGGGTGTGGGTGGGTTATGGGTGTGGGTGTGGGTGTAGGTTATGGGTGTGGGTTTGTGGGTAGGTGTGGGTTATGGGTGTGGGTTTGTGGGTGGGTGTGGGTGGGTTATGGGTGTGGGTGTGGGTGGGTTATGGGTGTGGGTGTGGGTGGGTGTGGGCGGACTACTAAATATTGCTTTAATAATGTGCACATACAAAAACAGGTTTACATGAAAGTTTGTAGTTTGTAAAGCAAAGATTTGTGCCAAACCCTATCAAAAGCTTTTGATATATCCAGCGCAATAGCAAAGGTTTCACCGAAACGGCTAAGAGAGGATGACCAAGAGTCAGTTAGGAAGGCAAGGAGATCACCATTAGAACGCCCCTTGAGGAACCCATAGTGGCGATCAGATAGAAGGTTAGAAGTGGAAAGGTGCTTTTGAATCTTCCGGTTAAGGATTGATTCAAAAGCTTTAGATAGACAGGAACGTAAAGCTATTCGACGGTAGTTTAAGGGATTGGAACGGTCACCCATCTTAGGCACGCATCACATCACATCACAAACGGCACCTCTTAACGTTCTGGCCCCATCAAGCTACTTTCTGTATGCTCAAAGTCAAAAATATAATGACCCCCCACAAGCCCCCCTCCGTATGCTCAAAGCCATAACATACCAGCCCCCACAAGCCAGCTTCTGTATGCTCAAAGTCTTGCCTTGTGTTGGCAGGCAATGTGATCACGTCCCTGTGGGTGGCAGGGCCACAGTCGGTGCAGTACTTGATCATGGTGGATGAGGGCATGAAGGCAGCCAGTGAGAAGAGGGAGTCTGGGGAGAGTTCAGGGCCCTTCACCGTGACCTCCACTGGCCTGGTGGTGGTGCACAGGGCCCTGGACCATGAGCGGCGACGCACACATCGCATCAGCGTCACCATCCGTACACTAACCACGCCGCCCACGCTGGACTACATGACCATCTCTGTGGTGGTGAGTTTATGGCAGGAAGCAGCAAGTTTTGGTCTCTTGTCTGTATTGTTGATTAGGGTTTGGATTATGGGCTGAAATGAGGGTCAAAGAAAGACATTTTAATATATTGGTCTTGAACTGATTGGGTATTGCTCTGGTATGACCAACAGGTGATGGATGTGAATGATGGCAGAGTGCATGAAGTTTTGATCTATTATCCTTATGGTTGATTACGGTTTGGATTTTGGGCTGAAATGACAGTCAAAGAAAGACACTTTAATTTACGGAATTTGAATTGGTTGGGTCTTGTTCTGGATTGACCAACAGGTGATGGACGTGAATGACTGCCCTCCATGCTTCTCTGAGTCCGGCTACACAGCCCTGGTGGCCGAGAACAGCGAGGTGGGCGCCACCGTCACCATCCTCACGGCCACTGATGACGATGAAGGAAACCATGGCCAGGTAAATGTTGCCTGTGTCTCCATGTTATTTTCAGTCCATGAAAACATTCTCCAGAATAAATTATTAAATGTCTGCTCTGCTCTCTGCTCTTCCCTCCTCAGATCCAGTACAGCCTCAGCCCTGTTGAAAGCGCTGTAGTGAAGTCAACGTTCCACATTGATCCACACACTGGGACGCTGACCCTGGCGGCCCCGCTGGACCGCGAGACCATGGCCCAGTACTCCTTCACCGTCACGGCCACTGACGGGGGCCCCAAGCCTCTGTCCACCAGCACAATAGTCACTGTACTGGTCAAGGACTACAACGACAACCCTCCAGTGTTCATCAAAGACATTTACGTCACTGCTGGTGAGGCACTTCAAGGGTTTTATTGATAAATGATTGACAGGAGATTGAGTTTCTCTGTAATATGTCATTGGCTGTGAAGGTTTTATATATCTACATTGCCAAATTAATTTTGTTTGACGCCAGTGCCTGAGGGCACCGCCACGGGCAAGGCGGTGGTGGAGCTTAGCGTGACGGACGCCGACCAGTCCGTGGCCGAACTTGACTTCTTCATCACCGGCGGCGACCCTGACGGCCAATTCCTTGGGCACGCCTCAGGGGAGGTGGGTGGGAGGGATGGTGAGACACAATAACAATGGTGACCTGCCAACAATGAAACTGTTCCTTAATGAGAGAGTCACGGTGCTGTGGTCCATATTCCAGGTGTACGTGGCCGGTGAGCTGGACCGGGAGAGGCAGGCCGAGTACACCCTCACCGTCACCGTCACTGACGGGAAGTTTACGGCCAACACGACTGTTACTGTGACAGTCATCGACATCAACGGTTGGTGACAGTATAGTTTTGCCTGAGATGATAATGGATAATGTATGGTAATAGGTCATGAATTAAGTAAGCAGAGTGTCTAGCACTTCTGTGACTCACACTGGTGTGCTTCACGACAGACAACGGTCCGGTGTGCAAGGAGCCAATCTACCGCCGGGAGATCTCTGAGGACGCCACCCCAGGCACCCACGTAGCCTCTGTTGTGTCCTGGGATGCCGATGAAGGCACTGCTGCCCGGAACCGCTACATTCTCACCGGGGACAGCGCCCACCGCTTCAGTATTGACCAGCTGAGTGGCTACGTAGCCACAGCCACCCAGCTGGACAGAGAGGCACGGGACCACTACACACACACACACACAACAAAAAAAAAAAGCTATCAGAAAGCTGGAAAGGATACAGAGAATTGCAACTTAAATGGTCTCAGAACTCTCAAATATGATGTATGCAGACAGATTGAAGGAGATGGACTTGACGACACTGGAACAAATAAGGGAGAGAGAAGATCTGATCATGCTGTAGGCTATAGGTTGGTAAATAAGTTTGATGAGGTGGATAAAGATGATATCTTCTTAACTGCGAGAATGCATGGGCTGAGAGGACATAGGAAGAAACTTAATAAAGGAACCTGTTTGAGTAAAAAAAAGTATAGTTTTCCACATAGAAGTGTTAACACATGGAACAGTTTGCAGGGATAAGTGGTGGAGGCGAACAGTGTCCAACAAATGAAGGGAAGGTTGGATAAATGTAGATATGGAGACGGGATTGTTAGAGCTTAGCTCGGGCCCGGTAGACTACAAATAGGTAAACACACACACACACACACACACACACACACACACACACACACACACATAGCAAGAAATTGAGAAAGGAGACTTGTTTGAAAGACTTCTTTATAAAGAAGTACAGTTTTCCATACTGAAGTGTGAATATATATATGAAATGGACTAAACAAAGACATTGTTGAAGCGGGCAGTGTCCAAAAAATTAAGGAAAAGTTGGTCAAATATAGATTGGGAGACAGGACTATCGAAGCTTGAGTTCAGGCCCTGTACACTACAAATATGTTAATACGTACACACACAAACATACACTGCCCTTTCATGGCTCTCAGTAATAATAGTAATAACAATATTAATACTAGTTGTAGCCAGGTTAGGGTAATGGTGCCTAGGATGGGTCCAAAACTCTGGGTGTGACTGTCCAGGTTGTGGTGGAGGACTGGGAGCACAAGGCCTGGCAGTGGTCCTGGTGACGGACACCAACGACAACCCCCCGTCCTTCTCCCTGGCCACCCACGCCGCCACCCTGCCGGAGGACGCGCCCATCAACACTGTCGTCCTCAAGATGTCTGCCACGGACCCTGACCTCGGTAAAGGCTTTGTTGTGGCAAGGGATTAGGTCTGGGTGATTCTTTTTTTTTTTTTTTACATCAAGGGAGGCACCTCAAGGGCAAAAAACTCGCTCTCTTTTTCCTTGCTGTTCATGCCCCTCACAAAAAACACAGGTATTAGGGCTTTTATGCTCTTGAGTGAGGCTCATGATCAGTAATGTGTGATAATGATAATGAGAATAATAATAATAATAACAAGACTCATAGCACTCGGAGAGTGCACACCTCCGCCAAAGATCGTCCTGAAAATTGGTATGGGCATCAACTGTGACCTTATGCATCATATGGAAACATTTGTTTCGAAATTTGATGAAATTCATTTTTTGTGTTTGTTTTTAACTTTGACCTTGGGCAAACTTTTCGAGGTCAAAGGTCAAGGTCAAGGCCATGCAAGGTGCATCATATGGAAGCATTTGTTTCAAAATTAATGAAATTCTATTTTTGGGGGGAAACTTTCACCTTGGGCAAACTTGTCGAGGTCAAGTTCATAGGTCAAGATCAAGGCCATGCAAGGTGCGTCTTTTCATGAGCTAAAATCTCTACGATGAGGAGAACCTAAGCTATGGCTAAAAATATGTGAATCTGATGTTTTGTGCGACCTTGACCTTTGACAAAAAAATGTAATGGGTTATATTCTGGATGGATACGAAGCTTCCCTGAAAAATTGGTTGAAATATCCACAAAATCGTGCACAGGAGGCTGTGACCTTGACCTTGACCTTTGACATAAAAAAAATAATGGTTTCTATTCTTGATGGACACAACACTTCCCTGAAAAATTGGTTGAGCTATCCGCAAAATTGTGCACAGGAGACTGCTCACGAACAAACAAACAAATAAACATACTGACCGGACCGAAAGTATAACCTCCTCCCAACTTCGTTGGCGGAGGTAATACTAATAATAATAAAAAGAACGTCTCCTCTGTACCCCCAGGCATCAATCGACAGCTGCTGTACAACGTTGTGGACTCAGCGGAGGGCCACTTCACCATTGACGAGATGGAGGGTGTGGTCAGCCTGGCCCGGCCCCTGGACCGTGAGACATTGAACTCCTACAGCCTGACAGTGCGCGCCGTGGACCAGGGAAGCCCACCGCTGTCATCCACCACGCAGCTCATCGTCACAGTCTCAGGTTTGTGACGTGCCGCTGCCCTGCACTGCCTTCCCAAAGTGTCTTGTGGGGCATAAGTAGGTACCAGTGGAGGTGCATGGTCCATTAGAGACACACTTCTAACAAAAATCTGTCATGCACAAACTAGTACCCGAAAACAGAACAAATCTATCAAAAAATACCAAAAAGTTTAGGATAGTTTTTTTTTTGTCTCTAACCCTGTAGCTGCGGGGATCATGTTTCTTATAGGCCCCTCTAAGCAAAATAAAGAGAAAAAATCATCACTCACACAAATCATTATATTATATATATAATCCCATTTGTGATCAGTTCATGCATCCTTTATTTTTGGGGGTTCATATCAAGGAAAAAATTTGGCCTGTCGCTGGTACGCGGTAAAGCCACAAGCTTGGCCTGTCGCTGCTACCGAGCTAATGGAGCATGCGTCTCCATTGGTACTCATGTCCTAAGTCTTGCTAGTTTAAGACAAGAGTGGATTCCAACAGAGGATCAGATTTATGCTGAAATTCATGTTTTATATTACCCAATTTACTCAAACAGGTTTTCCTAATCATCATCATCATCATCATCATCATCATCATCATCCTTTCGTTTAACGTCCATTTTCACTCTTCATGAACGGTTGGACGGTTTATGCCTCGTAAATCGAGCCATTTTCAGTTTTTGACCCAAGATTTTCTGGGTGCATGCCCTTGCACACCCAACCACCTATTTTAAGTGGTGGCCCTAGCCTTTGCCTGAGTGAAACAGGCAAACATACCTACAAGGAAGGCCATGGGGTTTACCACCCACTATTTCACCCATAGCTGGGACTGGATGGCCATTGACTGATAAACATGAGTTCATCTGCCCCTAGATTGGTCTTGATTTTAATCCACCTGGGGGTCCAGCACACCCTCCTCACTGGTCCAAAACAAAACCAGTGGGGTTGCCAGTTTAGTCGCCGACTACCCACCCATGCGGCTGGTTGCACTGGGTTACATGTTACCAGTAGCAGATCACTACCTTAACTGCCCTGACCAGACAGACAGGTTTTCCTAATGGTAATCTCAATCCATAAGTCATGATTGATAACCTATGTTTATAGGAACCATTTCAAAATGCCCTCGTTAGATTGGCCATTGAGTCTTCAAAATATAAAGTGTCCTGCCAACAGTAATCAACAGCAATCAGAGTTTACTTGCATGAAAAAAAATAGTTGCTTTGATGTTTAAAAACTTCAAGGAATAATCAATTCTTTAAAGTTAGTCTCACTGATATAATTTAGAAAGCCAGGTTTATTTGTATTTTAGATAATGAGTCCATCCTCCATATATTTTTGAGCCTCTGTCCCGTATATCTCCATTATGATATCATGTACGAGAATGCTTCAAAGCAAGGCTGAGAGCTCCGTCCTCCCACAGATGTGAATGATAATGCTCCTGAGTTTGTGAGGAAACGCCACGGTAATACAGTGAAAGAAAGGCTGTTGCAGAGTGTATCAGTGAGCAGGATAAAAGAATGAATATCCTGGTTAAGTAGAACATTGAACCCAGATGTCTTTACTTGCTGCTGATGTCACTAAGCTTATGGAGAGTAGTGAAGGCGGGAATTCAAAAGCATCCTCTCTTTGTGTGCCGGATGATACTGAGGAACATGACACACCTGGTGCAGCGCTTCACTTGATGGTGGCATTAGTCAGCAACACATGGTCACTTAGGAGTTCCGGAATAGTTTATTTTTTCCTTCTTTCTTCTTTTTCCTTTTTCTTTTCTTCTTCATTTTCTTCTTTTTCTTCATCTTCTTTTTCCCTTTCCTCTTTTTCTTTGTTTACGTCTTTTGCTTCTCCTTCTTTCATATTCTTTATTCTCCCCTTCCTCCTCCTCCTCCTCCTTCTTCCTCTTCCTCCTTTTCCTTTTTCTCTTCATTTCCTCAAGCACATTCATATCCAAAACTTTTCATAACGTCATTGCTAATGCTAAAACTACTGCAGGTTCTATTTTACTCTGTACTTGCATTAACTCATCTGCTGCGATTTGTACGAATTTGGCCTTCACTGGTAGCCTGGCAAAATACTCCCAGGTCTTCCTCTGCCTCTGTGGTAGATAGTGGAGTATTTCCCATGTGGTATTGGTGTGCTGGATACCCTTCACTGGTAGCCTGGTAACATATGTCATGCCCCGAGAGCATATTTTTCCTTTTTCTTATTCTCCAACATGACCTCTGCGTGTATCAAAACACACGATAAATTAATCAAGACCAGGAGAGGGTATTCGCCGGCTGCCTGGGATTGAACCCGCGACCAGCGTGACGGGAGAGCCACTCCTTACCGAGTCGGCCAAAGAGGTACCCCACTCGCCAAGTGGGTTATGGGAGGCTCCCTTATCAGACCTAGTCGCCGCACTACACATATACTCCCAGGTCTTTCTCTGCCTTTGTGGTGGATAGTGGAGTGTTTCCCATGTGGTATTGGTGTGCTGGATATCCCCTCCCAAGATGCAGGACTTAACATTTTTCTTCATTGAATTGTGGCAGCCACTATTTGTTCCATCCCTGTAGCTTGGTAATGTCTTCTGGTAGGACACCCGCAGTCAAGGTGATAACAAACTAAAAGCGACCCACAACCACACTAATATGCGAATGACAATTTTTTCCCCTCACCGCAGGTCTCAGTCAGCGACGTGGACCATGGCGTGAACAGCCTCGTCCACTACAGCATCAGGGCGGGAAACGAAGACCACTGCTTCACGATTGATGACGACACCGCCATCATCACTGTCATCAAAAAACTGGATAGGGAAAAGGTAAGAAACTATGGATCATATATTTAGGTATAGCATTCTCATTATGTAATAACTTTCCTTATCCAAATAATATTGCTGTCTGCTTGTTTCTGTCCTGTTGGTCGTATAATTTAACATGCCCTGCAACCCAAATACATATGATATTGGCTTTGCAGGCTCCTTTTATCTCTGTTCTCATTGCCCTGCGACCTGAATGTAGTTGATAGTGGCTTTGCAGCACTGTACTCATGTCTCTCCAGGCTAAATACCTCTTCCATCTTCTTTTTTTTGCTACCTTCCAAGACTATTGATTTTATACCCTTTCAAAACTCTAAGCTCCTTTCTGTTGCCATTGCCCCGTGACCCAAATTCAGTTGATAGTGGCTTTGCACCTTTCTCTTCCTATCTCTACTTGCTAAATGTCTCTTCCATCTCTTCTTTTTTGTTACTCCAAGACTTGATGTTATACCCTTAGCAACTCACAGCTCCTTTTGTCCTTCCTGTTCTCATTGCCCTGTGACCCAATTACAGTTGATAGTGACCTTTAACCTCCCTCCTCATACCTTCTTAGGCTAAATACCTCTTCTGTCTCTTCTTTTTTGTTACTTCCCAAGGCTTGACTGTAGCTCCTTTTTTCTTTCTGTTCTCATTGCACTGCGACCCAAATATAGTTGATAGTGCCCTTTAATCTCCCTTCTCATACCTTCCCAGGCTAAATACTTCTTTCATCTCTTCTTTTTGTGACCTTCCAAGACTGTTGATGTTATACCCTTACCAACTCACAGCTCCTTTTGTCCTTTCTGTTCTCATTGCCCTGCAACCCAAATATAGAACTGTTGATAGTGGCCTTTAAGCTCCCTCCTCATACTTCCTAGGCCAAATACTTCTTCCATCTCTTCTTTTTGTGACCCTCCAAGACTGTTGATGTTACGCCCTTAGCAGCTTAATGGCAGCTCCTTTTTGCCTTTCGTTTTTACTGGGCTTGGGTTACATATATTCCCAGTAAGAAAATAATTGTGATATCAAATCCTTTGTGTTGTTGGAAATTTACATCAAGCATGTCGAGACAGTTCCTAAATTATCATACAAAGCTGATTTAATTGGATTTTGAACTTTTTTCTTCTTCTTCTTCTTCTTCTTCTTCTTCTTCTTCTTCTTCTTCTTTCCCTTCTTGTCATTATTATTTTTGTTTCTTCTTGCTTCATCTTTCTTCTTCTTTCTTTCTTCTTTGTCTTTTATTTCCCTTCTTCTCCCCTTATTCTTTTCCTTTTTGTTCTTTCCTTTTCTCTTTCCTTCTCCCTTCTTTCTTCTTTTCATTTCTTCATCTTATTCCTCCTCCTCCTCCTCTTCTTCATTTTCGTCACCTCCTCAGGTCGCAAAGTACCAGTTGACGCTGGGTGCCAGGGACTTGGGCACACCCAGCAACACTGCCATAGCTCAGGTCGTGATCCAGGTGGGCGACGTCAACGACAATGCACCCAAGTTCACGCAAGACAACTATACCGTGGTCGTGCAGGTGAGGCGAGAGGGTAGTGGCGGCTACGTAGGACATAAAGTTCGCTGTACAAGATCTTCCTTCTCCAAAGCCATACTGTTTGTCCGTCAATCAGATAATTCATCCATTTATCTTTGATCAACCTTTCACAGATCTTTACTACCACACTTGTCAAAGAGACCGGCCTGTAGTTCCCAGAATCTTCCCGGCATCCTCCTTTGTGATTTGGAATAATGTCTGCTCACTTCCAGTCTGCTGTGCCCTTACCTTCTGCTAGAGAGCTGACTATGACACATTGGATCTTATCAGCTAATTCCTTACTGCACTCCTTTAAGACCCAGCCTGACACACCATCCGGTCCTAGTGCCTTCCTCACGTCCAGACCTTCCATTAATCCTTCCACCTCTTGTACTGAAACTTGTCTTCCTTCCAGGTACTCCATACTTTCTTCTCTTCCATCTTGTCCATTAAAGTCACTCTCCCTTGTAAACACTGCCTGAAAAAAAAAAAAACATTCACCCAGACTCTAGATTCTAGGATCAACGGTGAGCTCAGGGGGGCAGCATGAGCCAATGCGAGATGGCACCACTATAAACACTTGCCTGCGCCACAATGGGCTGGGGCCGACCATCAGGCCCCACCAAGAAAGCCTACCGGCGCCATAGGTGAAAACGTAAAAAAGATAAATAAATAAGATAAAAACTTAAAAATCATAACTTCCACCATTGCTGCAGCATCCTCGTACTTTTCACCGTCCACCTTAAGTTTATTTATTTCTTCTTTGTTATTCAGCTTGCTATTGACATATCTATAAAATAATTTCAGCTGTGCTTTAAAATGTTCTAGTAGCCTACATTTCTCAAGTAGTTTCTCTGTTCCTCTCTTCATTCATTTCACTTTTTTTTTTTTTTTTTACATCAAAGGATACGGCTCAAGGGCAACAAAAAGAGTACAAAAAAAAAGCCTGCTACTCGCCGCTCCCACAAAACAAGAAAGTAAAGAGTAGCCAAAAGAGAGGTCAATTTCGGGTGGAGGGGTGTCTTGGTACACTTTTCTTGAAAGAGGTCAACTCATAGGCAGGAGGAAATACAGACGAAGGAAGGCTGTTCCAGAGTTTACCAGTGAAGGGGATGAAAGAATGGAGATGCTGGTTAACTCTTGCATAAGGGGTTTGGATAGTACTGGGATGAGCATGAGTAGAAAGTCGTGTGCAGCGGGGCCGCGGGCCCCGCTGCTCAGAAGAGCAGTCAGTATGGAAATAGCGATAGAAGATAGAAAGAGAAGCAGCACGGCGGCGGAATTTAATAGGTAGAAGGCTGTCAGTAAGAGGAGGAGAGCTGATGAGACGAAGAGCTTTAGACTCCACTCTGTCCAGGAGAGCTGTATGAGTGAAGCACCCCCACACGTGAGATGCATACTTCATACTTGTTTGTTCTTCAGTCAAAGGTTCTGTCTTTTCCTTTCCTCCACCTGTTCCATGCTACATCTCTTTCTCACTTTGCTTCACTTTCACTTTCATATCTTCTACTGAACCAAATTTTATTTCTAACTTCCCTCTTCCCCATTTTTGACAAGTATTGCCTTACTCCGTCATTGTAAGTCTCGAGTTAGGTCAGCCGTTTCATATCCACTGATTCCGCTCCATAGAACTTACTCCAGTCCGCTTCTTCAAGTGCTTTCTCAACTGTGCAAAGTTCACCTTGCTGTAATTGTATCTCCCAGTTTTGTGGTCTTCTCCTCTCCTCACTTCTCTTCTTTCATTCATCATAAACTCAAGTACCATGTGATCACTTCGTCCAAGAGGTGTTTTGTACGACACTTTATCTACTATTTCAGACTCCTTTGTAAATCCTTGAGGGTTCATCACTCCCCTGAAACCTTGTGTTCTCCTTGATTCATTGTGTAAGAGTGTTGTTTAATGCCATCCTTAGCAGCGTATATCCCCACGACCCTCACCGCCCTCTGACGTCCACTCCTCCCAACACACCTCTTTGCAGTTGAAGTCCCCCATCAAGGTTAGGCTGTCACTTCCACTCATCATTTCCTCCATACCGTCACTTGTGTCTTTCAGCATTCTCTCATATCTTTCATTACCCCAAGATCTCGTTTTTGGTGGAACACACACCACACCAAAGTCTCTGTTTCTGCTTCCTTCCCGGTGTACTCCAACTTTCATCATTTCAGCATATACCTTGCCATAGTTTACGCTGTCAACTCCCAGGTCCTTCTTAACCAACATCATCACTCCCCCTCCCTGCATTTCCCGTCTGTCTTTTCTCCACACATTGTACTTTCCTCCACCAATGTCTAGGGACACGACAGCATCGCCCAACTTTGTTTCAACTATTCCCATTATGTCCGGTTCGTTCTCCCTCCGGTAGTCATTTACTTCTGCCAGTGCCATTGTTAACCCATTCATGTTTGTGGATGCCACCTTTGGTTCACTTCCTCCCTCTCTGCTGGCCGTCTGTACCACGTCCTCAATCTTAACCCCTTGGATGCGGATTTCCTACCAGAAGACATCACCAAGCCTTAGGAGTGGAACAAAAAGTGGATACTCCAGTTTAGTGAAGAAAAATGTGAGATCATGCATCTTGGGAGGGGAAATCCAGCATACCAATACCACATGGGAAACACTCCACTACCCACCACTGAGGCACAGAAAGACCTGGGAGCATATGTTACCAAGCTACCAGTGAAGGCGAAATCTGTGCCAATTGCAGCGGACGGGTTAAATCTGTGACCCTCCACCAAAACCTCTTTTTCTCCGCCTCTGTCCTGCTCTCATTTTTTTGCTTGGCTTCTTCCCACAGTTCGTTGACTTTTGCCCTTTCTTCCTTGTTTAGGTCCTTCCTGATCCATACATCTTTGTAATCCTCTCTTTTAGAGTTCCCAAGTTCCTGCAAGCACTTCCTCTGCAGCCACCTGCAATCTGAACTTTACCTTTAAAGGTCGATGTCCTCCTTTTACATATTTGCCAATCCTCAGGAGTACTTCCTCTACCTTGTCTTTCAAACTGTGCCTTCATGCTGCACCTCCCTCACCAGCTCAACAGCTGCCTGCTTTTCATTCCTCTCTCTCTCATGTCGTATTGGCAAGACCTTCTCCTTCAGCCCAAAGACAACTACACTCTTCTTTTCAACAATGTCTCTCACCAGCCCATCTTTCTGCCATCTGTGTGTGTGTGTGTGTGTGTTTACCTAGTTGTGATACACAGGCAATGAGCTACACTAGTGGAGTCCCATTTCTGAGTCTCAGTAGGTCAGATTTAGCTTTAAATTTGATTAAAAGTTTAGATTGAAGAACCTCTTTGTCCAGGCTGATCCACTGTTCACTGCATCTATCGAAATAATTGTATTTCTAGGGATCTTCCAATCATCTTTCATTTTCAACTGTATGCAACTACATATATACATGCACATCCGTATCCATATCCAGTGAACATTGAAGTGGTGCGTCTCAAGTGGTTCTTCTTTATTAGGATAACCGACCTGTGGGCTACTCAGTGATCCGCCTCATGGCCACCGATGCCGACGCTGACCCCAGCGGCGCTCCCTTCACCTGGGAGGTGATCAACCAGCCTGTTGAGAGTCGTGGCTTCACCCTGGACCAGGATGGCTCACTGAGGCTGGCCACCAATAAACTGAACCACAAGGTAACACTCAATATTTTGAACACATTTAATCCAGTAAAACCATCAGGTGGTCTGAGTGCTCAAGGAAGTATGCATTTTTAATTAAGCTCCACAGATAGTGAGAGTAATACATGAGTGCCATTCTCCAGTCCCTGTTTCCTCTTCTACACCAGGTCCAGGATCGGTACGTGGTGCAGGTGCGAGTGTGGGACAGCGGCTCACCACCACTCCACGCTAACACCCAAGTTACCGTCAGCGTGGTGGAGGAGTCCCGCTTCCCGCCAGCACTCTTCCCGCTTAAAACCGTGATCATCAGTTTCCGGAGTGCCTTCCCCGGAGGCATCATCGGGCGGGTCACTGCACTGGACCAGGACCCTTACGACACCCTGCAGTACTCTGTGGCGCCCTACCCAGAGGAAGTCAGCTCCATCAAGTACTTTGACATTGACAGTGAGGACGGCACTCTGGTGGCACTGACGCCTCTTGATGCCGGTAACTACAGCGTCAACGTCAGTGTGTCGGACCGGAGATATCACCGCACCGTGCAGGCTCCCATCGAGGTCTCCGTGGTCACTGAGGAAATGGTTGAAAATGCCGTCATCATTCACCTGGGTCCTCTGTCCTCCGATGAATTTCTCTCCAGGTATCAGAAATATTTCCTCAAAGCTATTGCCATAGAACTGTCAGTTCAGGAGCATTCTGTGGTCATGGTCAGCCTGCAGCCAGCCCTCGTACACTCATACTCTTTAGATAAAATAGATTACATTCCACAGCGATCCAAAAGAGACATACAGAGGAGTCTTGATGTTCTGATAGTTGTGAGACTCTTTGAAATCTACATGACAAGAGAACATCTGCTGCTGAAGCTAAAAGAAAAGCAAGTTGACATAAAAGAGAAGCTTGGCTTGTCCTTCGTGGACATCATGGAGTCCCTGTGTGTGTCTGGCTCAGAGTGTGGCGGCCACGGGGACTGTGTGGATGTGGTGGAAATCAACGATGATGTGGCCATGCCCTTCAACACACAGCTGTCTAGTCTGGTTGCTCCGAGATTTACCCAGAAAGTTGGCTGTGTGTGTGACCAAGGGTATGGAGGCCACAACTGCACTAATTTAGTCAATGCCTGTGGGCACCGACCCTGTGCTTAGTATGAGGAGTGTGCACCCACCAACACCAGCAGCCGAGGCTACACGTGCCAGTGCCCTGCTGGCAGAGCAGGACCTTCGTGCCGAGTGGACCTGACAAAATGCCGCAGCCCTGCGTGCCACTACCCACTGAGGCCTCTCTTCTTCAGGGGAAAGAGCTATGCCCAGTACAGCATAGCTCAGCAAAGTGAGAGCAGCTCACTGATGCTGAGTGCCTTCATACGCACCAGACACCCGGTGGGAACGCTTGTCTTTGCTGCCGGGGACGTGGACTACAGCGTGCTGGAGGTGGCCGGCGGACACGTGCAATACCGCTGGGACTGTGGTAGCGGGGAGGGGCTGGTCAGCGTGTCCACGGTGAGGGTCGACAATGACAAGTGGCACTTCATCAACCTGACCAGAGACGGCACCATATCAACACTGAGTGTGGACGGCGAGGTGAGTTCAGGGGCGGCACCGGGTGCTAATGACATTCTGAACATGGATTCAAACTTCGTGTATCTCGGTGCTACCCTCAGCAGTGAACCAGAGTCAGGCATGTCTTCCTATTCCCCAGGCAGCCTGGGATTTGTGGGTTGCCTCGATCAGATCATTATTGACGGCACCGAGCTTCCCGTGGCAATAACAGGGACGGCCTCCGGGGGTACGGTGCTCACGCGCCTGGCCAACGTGGAGCTCCAGTGTCCAGGCCGGCGTGTGTGTCTCCTACCCTTGCCAGAACGCTGGGTCATGCATAGAAAATGAAGGTTCTTATAAGTGCAATTGCCCTCCACGCCTTACCAGAGCACAGTGCCAGGTGGACACGGCTCCAGTGTCCTGGCCGGCGTGTGTGTCTCCTACCCTTGCCAGAACGCTGGGTCATGCATATAAAATGAAGGTTCTTATAAGTGTAATTGCCCTCCACGCCTTACCAGAGCACAGTGCCAGGTGGACACGGCTCCCTTCTCCTCCTCACCCTGTCTTAATAGAGGCAAATGTATTGTTGTTGGCCACACCTACAAGTGTCAATGTCCTTCAAAACTGAGTGGAAAACGTTGTGAATATGGCATTTTCTGCAACCCAAACCCATGTCAGAATGGCGGTCGCTGTGAGGAGGGTGCTGATGGGCCTATATGCAAGTGCCAACACTTTACCGGTGCAATGTGCCAGCTGGACATTGATGAGTGTACCCGCAACCCTTGCCAGAACGGGGAAGCCTGCCTCAACTTCTTTGGTGGGTTCAAGTGCATATGTTCCTCCAAAGGTACCGGTGAATACTGCACAGAGGCCGTTAGGAAGCCTGAAGAGCCGTCCTCCTCCCTGAGCATCACCCTGGAGGAGCTGTTGTGCATCCTGGCCGTGTTCCTGGGGTGTGTGATGGCCGTGCTGCTGCTGGGGGCCTGGCAACGGCGGTGGTGGAGGCACAAGCATCACCAGCAGAACAACCGCATCAAGCTCACGGGCCACCACGTGAAGAACGACCTCAAGGCGAATGACTCACCCAAAAGAAACTCCAAAATTTGCAACGCATACTCCCACATGTTAGTTTTACCAGACTCACTTCTTTGGCATCAAGTTACAGGCTGCAATTTGAATGTTTTCTGTCCATATTTCATTTTCTGGATGTTGTTGAGCCTCTGTGTGTTAGGGCGTCAGTGTCTAAGATGTTTTGTTTCTTACAGACTTTTGAGTTGTTTTATTTCTGTTGCCTTGGTGCCACACAGCAGGGGCCGCCGCTGCCCCCCCGCCCAGCCTCCTACACCCCCAGCGGCAACGACTCCGCCATTCTCAACATCCTCAAGCACCTGGCGGACCTGTCTGCCGCGGGCCACGAGAGTCTTGAGCTGGAGACACTCTCACGCTGCTCCCACGAGTTCCTCCACAGCCTTAACAAGCCCGTGGTCATGCCGCCCAACCTCTCACCGCCGCCGCCCTCCAACAGTGACTCCGACTCTCTCCACAAGCCCTGGGACCACCACAACAACCTCAACGACTCCTACTTCATGCCCATCAAGGGTGAGTCAATTTTTTTTTTTTTTTTTTTTTTTTTACATTGCAGCCTATTGCGCCGGTAGGCTTCTTCCCGATGGATCCTGATGGTCGGTCCAAGGCTTCTTTCCGGTAGGTCCTGATGGTCGGCCCAGCCCGTTCTGGCGCAGGCGAGTGTTTATAGTGGCGCCATCTTGCATTGGCTCATGCTGCCCTCCCAGAGCTCATCTTTGATCCTAGAATCTAGAGTCCGGGTTGATAGGTGGTCTTCTGGACAGCATGTGGGTAGTTTTAAGCCACTCGGCGGCGGCTGAAAAATCCCAGCTTGGTGGCACCGGGCGGGGATTGAACTCGCGTCCTCCTGAACACGAGGCCGTTACTTTGACGACTCAGCCACCGCCTCCCCAAATAGCTCTGTAATTTTTTTTTTTTTACAACAAAGGAGGCAGCTCAGGGGCACACAAAAAAACAATAATAAAAAAAAGCCCGCTAATCGCTGGTCCCATAAAAGAATCAGAAGAAGTGGCCAAAAGCAAGGTCAAATTCGAGAGGAGAATAGAACAATATATGGAGCAGGGGCTCCCAACCATTGTTTACCCATGACCCCATTTTCCATGCCTCCCTTCAGTCATCTCCCCTCGCTGCTCAGGCTTCCACTATTACATGTTAGCGCCCACACTTTAAAAACTAGTTAGTAAACTTGTATGTGGTATATTTGGCAGAAGTAAATAGCTGGAATAAAAAAAAACACATTATAGAGCACACCTCCCTTCAGTCATCTCCCCTCGCTGCTCAGGCTTCCAGAATTACATTTTAGCGTCCACACTTTGAAAACTTGTTAATAAACTTGTATGTTGTATATTAGGCCGAGGTAAATAGCGGGAATAAAAACGGACAGAGAACATATTGAGCCTCTAGTGAATTGAAGCCTAATACAATGGATAGGATTTTACTGAGATTTTTTCTTGGTTACCCTCTGTCTCCCAGTTGCCGAAAAATGAATAAATAAATAAATAAGAAAATAGAAAATAAATAAATAGTGCCCAACAGAAAAGATCAAATTAGCACACTTGGGACGATTTACACCAAGTTGAGAACCCCTGATGAGTTTATACATACAAACATGCATAACCTAACATAACCTCAATAATATTAATTCAATACTGAAATTTTAATGTCAAGTCATGTGGTAAGATTTCAGTACTGGATTAAGAGTACTGAGCAGGGGTGTGGAGGCGGAGTCGGTGGAGGCGGATACTTTTTGCCGGAGTCGGAGTCGGTAAAAATACTCCCGACTCCGACTCCTTACTGTAATCCTTTATCGTGTAATGTAGTTGTGAAGTTTTTTTCTTTTACATTATCTAGATGTTGTCTATATAGAGTAAATGTAATTTGGATGTAAATAAATGTAAGAAAAAGGACCTCAAGAGAGTCTACTGGCACTACAGGCAGCATCTAAAAAAAAAAAAAAAAAAAAGATTTGCCGGAGTTGGAGTTGCAACTTTAAAATTTCCCGAAGTTGGAGTCGCAACTTTAAAATTTCCCGAAGTTGGAGTCGCAACTTTAAAATTTCCCGAAGTTGGAGTTGCAACTTTAAAATTTCCCGAAGTTGGAGTCGCAACTTTAAAATTTCCCGGAGTCGGAGTTGCAACTTTAAAATTTCCCGAAGTTGGAGTTGCAACTTTAAAATTTCCCGAAGTTGGAGTCGCAACTTTAAAATTTCCCGGAGTCGGAGTTGCAACTTTAAAATTTCCCGAAGTTGGAGTTGCAACTTTAAAATTTCCCGAAGTTGGAGTCGCAACTTTAAAATTTCCCGGAGTCGGAGTTGCAACTTTAAAATTTCCCGAAGTTGGAGTTGCAACTTTAAAATTTCCCGAAGTTGGAGTCGCAACTTTAAAATTTCCCGGAGTTGGAGTCGCAACTTTAAAATTTCCCGAAGTTGGAGTTGCAACTTTAAAATTTCCCGAAGTTGGAGTCGCAACTTTAAAATTTCCCGAAGTTGGAGTCGCAACTTTAAAATTTCCCGGAGTTGGAGTTGCAACTTTAAAATTTCCCGAAGTTGGAGTTGCAACTTTAAAATTTCCCGAAGTTGGAGTTGCAACTTTAAAATTTCCCGGAGTCGGAGTCGGAGTCGGAAAATTTTAACTCCGACTCCACACCCCTGATACTGAGGTTATTAAGACGTACAGTAAAAGTCTGCTCAGCATTTTTGGAGGTGAGCAGCCCGGTGGTGGATGATCGATGTGCCAGACTGTTGCGTGGTACTTACATGTATGAGCAGTTAAAGGCTGCCACATAGAGAATTAACCGCTTGACTGTGGATTTCCTACAAGAAGACCTCACCAAGCTAAGGAATGGAACAAAAAGTGGCTGCTACAATTCAGTGAAGAAAAATGTAAGGTCATGCACCTTGGGAGGGGAAGCATATCGATACCACATGGGAAACACTCCACTATCCACCACAGAGGCAGAGACAGACCTGGGAATATATGTTACCAGTCTACCAATGAAGGGATATCCAGCACGCCAATACCACATGGGAAACACTCCACTATCCACCGCAGAGGCAGAGAAAGACCTGGGACTATATGTTACCAGTCTACCAATGAAGGGATATCCAACACACCAATACCACATGGGAAACACTCCACTATCCACCACAGAGGCAGAGAAAGACCTGGGACTATATGTTACCAGTCTACCAATGAAGGGCTATCCAGCACACCAATACCACATGGGAAACACTCCACTATCCACCATAGAGGCAGAGAAAGACCTGGGACTATATATATGACTAGGCTACCAGTGAAGGGATATATATGTCACCAGGCAACCAGTGAGGGCAAAATCTGTGCCAATCGCAGCGGACAGGTTAAGACACCTCTCCACTTCAAATTGGCCTCTCCTTTGGCCTCTCGTTCTGCTTGCATTTGTTGAAGCAGCGTATAGCAAGCTTCTTTGTTGCTCTTTTTGTTTTTTTGCCCTTGAGCTGCCTCCCTTGTAAAAAATAATCCTCTTGTCATCTGCTCCCTCTCTTCTGATGAGGTGCTGTACCGTGCTATGAGTTCTGAGGTACTGTACGGTTTTGTATGGCAGGGTGGGAATGAATGAGTGCTGTGATGGAAGAGGAGGGGAAGGAGGGTATAAGAGAGGTGGCAGGAGAGGGAGGAACATGACTGATGGGAAGCAGCTGCCTGAATGAAGTGATTTTTGGCCTTAGGAAAGTCAGGCAAGGTTACTAGATTGCCCTTATTCACCCCTACAACCCATCTGAACACTTCTAATAAAGCACGTCACAGTCTACTGCTTTCCGGAAAATGTAAGTTAAGGGGGTTTCAGTCACCCTGTACAAGTGAAGTGATTTTAGGCTTTCAATAAATCAGGGAAGGTTACTAAATTGCCCTTATTAATCCCTGTAACCCGTCTGAGAACTTCTAATAAATCACCTCACAGTCTACGGCTTTCCAGTCTTGCCCTATAGGAGTTAAGTGAATTAGGCTTTTGTTAAGTCAAAGAAGGTTACTAAATTGCCCTTATTAACCCCTATAACCCATCTAAAAACTTCTAATAAATCACCTCACAGTCTACAGCTTTCCAGTCATGCCCTATATGAGTTAAGTGAATTAGGCTTTTGTTAAGTCAGGGAAGGTTACTAAATTGTCCTTATTAACCCCTATAACCCATCTAAAAACTTATAATAAATCACCTCACAGTCTACGGCTTTCCGGAGAATAGGTTAAGTTTTTTAGTCACCCCGTACAGCTCGTTTCTATGTCCTTGGATCACTTAAGTCTCTCCTCTGTACAAATTTAAGAGAACTGTATCCTCTCTGTAATAGGGCACCAAAACTGAGCAGTCTTATCCAGGAAGGGTCTAACAAGTGGCAAATAAACAACTAGGATTACTTCTGCACTGCCAGTTGCTGATGGCCATAGAAATACAGCCCAAGACTAATTTGCATTGAGCTCTTTCAAGTGAAGAGTATCAAGACTTCTATCCACCCAAAATTGACTTCAATTCTGGCCTCTCGTTCTTTTTTTATTTTGTCGAAGCAGTGTATAGCAGGCCTTTTTGTTGCTGTTTTTGTTTTTTGACCTTGAGCTGCCTCCCCTGCTGTAAAAAAAAAAAAAATTGTGTGGTTCAGGGCAGTAATACAGTGATTTGGGGGTTGAATGTCAGGGCTCACACACACCTAGAGTGACCAAGATTTGTTTTATTTATTTGTTTTCATTATTTGTTTTCATTGTTTTTTTTAACTACTTGGAAGATCATTTTTCCTACACTTAACCTGGTAGCAGTGGGGATCATGTTTCTTAATGGTCCCTCCAAGCGAGAAAAATGAGAAAAAATCACCCCTCACACAAACCATTTCATAACATATATCAAAGCATTTGTGATCAGATTATGTATCTGTTTTGGGAGGTTTATTTCATGGCACAAATTTGGCCCGTCGCTGCTACACAGTAAAGCCACAAATTTGGCCCATCGCTAAAATTATCAGCATCTCCATGTTGAACTGCATCATCCATTTATGGGAACACTCGTACAGTGCATTTAGGTCGCCCTGCAATACCAGCGTCACTGATTAGTCGTCCTATTTATGTGTCATCCGCAAACTTCCTGATGTCACTGGTTGCACTGCAATCAAGATCATTGATGTAAATAGTAGATAGCAATGGAGCTAAAGCTAAACCTTGTGGGCTGCCATCAGTAACACACACCCAGTCTGATTTATATGTGTTTACTTGAACTCTCTGCGTCTTGTCTCTTAGTCACCTCCTGATCCACCCCAAACCTTAACCATCTGTCCCATGTGCTTTGACTTTATTTAAGTCTTGAATGCTCAACTTAAAGTGAGATACATAAACAACATCATAAATTTCATCCTTTCCTGCCCCTTCATGCACCTTTTTTGAGAAGTGTCACAAGGTTAATGAGATGAGATTTACCCTTCGTGAACCCATGCTGGAAGTCAGTAATCTGATTGTATTTGTCTGGGTGGCCATGAATATATCTAGCTGTAACACAAATAATTTCCCTACAACTGACTTTAAACCAGTTGGTGGTAATTAGACACAGCTGATTTATCCCCCTTTGTAAATATTGGTACAACATTGGCCTTTTCCCTAGTGCCAGTACTACCCCAGTGCTGGACGACTTCATAACCATAGTGGCCAGTGGTTTGGAAATGTCCAGGTCTTCACAGCAGCTCCCTTCCCATTGGAAATAAGTCTTGGCAGGGTCAGTCATTTCCCTCAGGGCACAAGACTTGTTGGCCTCCCTGTGCTCTGCCTCACCAAGAGTTGTCTCTTACAGATACATCCCAGTGAGCAGGGGTGAATTGTGGGGAGTGAGTCATAGGCCCATAGAGGAAAAGTTTGCATGCACAGGGAATGAAGGTAAAAAAAGGCCTTGATTAATTTTCCTGTTTACTGAAGCAATAGCTATTAGTTTGGCACATAGCCACTTTAGTGATGCCCAGCAGTCCTGCAAAGGTCTGTGTTACAGAAGGCATCAGCTCACCACCTCACCATTTACTGTTACCTCACAGCCCTGGAGCAGTACAAGGAGCACAGGCAGCTTGATGCTTTAAGTATTTTCCCTTCTTCACTGCATGTGTATACACATCTGCTGTGGCAACCCTTCTAAGGGAATGCTGAGCAGTAGCTGCCAAAACATATATGGAAATATCATCATACTAATTTATATTTTCCATGTACTGCCATGTACACTGCAACACCATCATGCTTTCAATGGCAGCTGTGATTCCTGCCCTGAGATCATCAGTGTTTGTCTCCACAGATTTATACACACAACTTTTGACGAATCACCTAAGAAATTAAATGTCAAGTGTGATGTTGGGGGACCTCACTGCCTTAAGAATGGGATGGCCAGGTCACCAATTTACGAGTAATTTATTCAAAGGCTCGGGGAGAATTGGGGCCTTTTCCTTTTTTCCCCTGTTGAGTGTCACCTCTCATTACTGGCCTGTGTTTATTTGTACTTGAGCCGTTGGGTGTGCACCAAATCGTGGGGACCAGAAATATATTATAATTTGCATTTTTTTTTAACTCCCTATATCATAACTTGCAACTTTTATCTCCTTTTCCCTGTTGAGTGTCTCCTCTCCTTACTGCACTATGTTTATGTGTATCTGAGGCGTTGGGAGTGCGTCAGATTGTGAGGACCAGAACCTCATGTGTCCTCGTTGTGTTCTTCAGATGTGGGCTGTGACCTGGTGACCAACCTCGGCGAGACCCACACCTCCTCGGCCCGGCAGTCTCCATTTTCAGACGATTCTTCAGGTATGGCTTTCTTAACCCGGTAGCAGCGGGGATCAGGTTTCTTAATGGTCCCGCTAAGCAAAAAAAAAAAAAAGAGAAAAAATCATCCCTCACACAAACTATTTCATAATATATATCAAAGCATTTGTGATCAGATTATGAATCATCTATTTTGGGGGTTTATATCATGGCACAAATTTGGCCCGTCGCTGCTACACGGTAAAGCCACAAATTTAGCCAGTCGCTGCTACACGGTAAAGCCACAAATTTGGCCCGTCGCTGCTACACGGTAAAGCCACAAATTTAGCCAGTCGCTGCTACACGGTAAAGCCACAAATTTGGCCCGTCGCTGCTACACGGTAAAGCCACAGATTTGGCCAGTCGCTGCTACACGGTAAAGCCACAAATATTTTCTTCCCTCGTTGGTGTTCTAATTAACTGCTTAAGGAAACTATCCTGTATCACATCTAACAAATCCTGTGCCTCTTGGTCTCCGGATAAAGTATCCCACTCTATGTTCCTATAATTGCAATCCCCAATTACACACACGTTCCTACATCTTGACGCCCTACTAATTTCATGTAAAAGGGACTGGCTACTGTCCCTGGTAAGGTTGGGCGGTCAGTAATGTACTCCGATGACAAGCTTCTCCTTCCTACCTATTGTTTCTACCCAGAGGGATTCTGTATTGCTATCTTCCTTGATTGAGTTGTTAATGACACACTTAGGATTGTCCCTGACGAAGAGTGCGACCCCACCCCCCTTCCTGCCTATTCGATCTTGGTGGAATAACTTATACCCTTCAATCTCTAATTCTGGGAGAAAGTGTCTGTCTGCAGTGTTTATCCATGACTCTGTGATAGCTATCATATCAAATTTCTCTACGCACGCCTTTCCCCTCAATAAATCTATGTTATTCCTAATACTTCTACTGTTTGTATAGTACACATTTAGATCTACCCCTTGCCTTACCCTGCAGCCACTATTATTATTACTACATTTAGTGCTCCCACTTGGTATTGCCATCTTAGGCCCCTTCTTACTTACCCTAAAAAACCCTGCAGGGCCCCCAATCCACGTTCAAGGGCATCAGACAAGATCTGTACCCCCTCCCATGTAAGGTGAACCCCGTCCCTCAGGTACAGGTGGTTCTTGCCAAAGAAACTGTCCCAGGCGTCGACAAATTTCCATCCATTGGCTTTGCAATAATCTGCCAACCTGCAGTTTAATGCAATAGCCCTGGACATCCAAATGGCACCAACCCACCGCCTTGGCAGAACCCCACACACCACAGGAACCCCTCCTTTGGTCGTAATTCTTCGAATTCTCCGAATAGCTGCTCACTACCTAACCTGCTTATGTCGCTCCCTCCCACGCTCAGACAGACGATGGGTTTGACTCCCTCGCCTGACATGCACGACGCTACCCTGTCGCTGACACCCTTAATCCCCGCCCCAGGAAAACACACCCTTGTCCTACGTGTCCTATCTTTAGCACAGAAGGCCCCATCTAACAACCTGACCTGGCTATCCCCAACAACCAAAATGTTACCTCTGGGCAGGGATTTGTCATCTGCCCTCCTCTCCTTCACCTCCTGCTCCTTCACTCCCTCCCTCAGCTCAGAGAGAGCCTGGAAGGAGCTGCGGCACTCCACACCCGCAGGATTAGTCCTCTTCAGCTTTAAACAGTTGCCATGGCTCTTGACTACCTGCCAGCCCCCATCTTGTGACGGTGTACTATGTACGTCGCCTGCCTGAGGACTTGATGAACGAAGGACTCGATTTTCCTTCCTCATGGCCTCCACAGTCCTCTCTAACTCTTCAATTCTCTCCAAGAGAGAATTTACTAACTCAACTGTACCCCCATCGGCCCCGCCTCATCCCCTCATTGCACCACTGTAACTCATCCAACCAGACATGGTCAACCCAAGAGCTAGCCCGAGCACGTCCTATCACCTTTAGGACCTGAGGTGAACTGAGGACCTGAGGTGAACTGAGGAGTTGTTTAATCTCCACAACCTATGTAGGATGGTTTATGTTGTCATTTGGGATCTTAACTTAATCTTTAATGGCCTGTTCTTTCCTTCCTCATACCTTCTCAATCTTGTTATTTCATCTACTTCTTCCTCAAACTTTTCCTCTTCTTCAGTATTCAAATTTCTCAATACACTTTTCACCTAATTCCTCTCATAACTTTCCCGCTGAGTCTTCACTGTGTTTTTCTTCTTCTACACCAAACATTATGACACATTTTTTTCTTATCTGCCATGTCCCTCACCATTGTTTCTGTGTGTGTGTGTGTGTGTGTGTGTGTGTGTGTATGTGTAATCTAAGTGTGGCCTAACTAACGCTAAATAGAGTCCGAGTATGACCTCTGCACTCCTGTTGGTTACCGTCCTGTTAATAAAGCCTAACACCTTGTTAGCCACATTCCTCGCACTAATACATTGCTTCCTTAGTTTTAGGTCAGAGTTCACTAACACTCCCAAACCCCTTTTACACTCTGATCTGCCTATCGCTGTGGGAGGAAACAAGGAAAATGAGTGGAGGAAATGGGACGGGAAAAGAAGAGAGGTAGGGAGAGTCAGGTAAAGGTGAGGAAAAAGGGGGAGAGAAAGGGTGTGAGTGAGAGGGAAAGAGATTAAAAGAGAGAGGTAGGGAGGGTCAGGTAAAGGTGAGGAAAGTGGGGGAGAGAAAGGGTGTGAGTGGGAGGGAAAGAGATTAAAAGAGAGAGGTAGGGAGGGTCAGGTAAAGGTGAGGAAAGAGGGGGAGAGAAAGGGTGTGAGTGGGAGGGAAAGAGATTAAAAGAGAGAGGTAGGGAGGGTCAGGTAAAGGTGAGGAAAGAGGGGGAGAGAAAGGGTGTGAGTGGGAGGGAAAGAGATTAAAAGAGAGAGGTAGGGAGGGTCAGGTAAAGGTGAGGAAAGAGGGGGAGAGAAAGGGTGTGAGTGGGAGGGAAAGAGATTAAAAGAGAAAAACTGGGAGGTGAAAGGAAAAGAAAAAAGAAATGAGAAGGAAGGAGAAAAATACGTGGACGGCGAGGGAGAAGAAAGAAAGGAAGTGGGGGAGGAGTGAACCAGGGAAAAGACTAACGGCGCAATAGACCGCGACGAAAAAAAAAAAAATAGGTGGGTGACGTAGGTGCTTAGTTAGGTGTGTTCCTACTGTTGTGTCTTACTGATGATTTTGGGGCTGAATGATAATTGTGTATGATTTATTCCACTTTGGTATAGACTACTGACGTCTGTATATACTTTCTTGTTGCATTGGTTGGACATCTTGGTGAGGTTATTGCATGGGTTATTTTGCTATCTCATCACTTTCTGCCCTTTTTAAACTGCCAGGTAACCCCGAGGTGTACGGGGAAACTCAAGCAGGTCCACTGAGAGCATCTCCAGGGGGAATGAGGTTTGAAGCTTTAAGGTCGGTGGGCTACTAATCTGGGGTGTAATCTTGCAGAACTGGCAAAACTCGCAAGAAAAACACACGTCCCTAACAAGCGAATCCAGGGATGCCAAGCAATCTTACGCACCACTTCCACTAACTTCAGCCTTCCTACATGGGCCAATTGGGCATGAATGTGATACGTCCTTTCCCTGCATGATGTAATTACGAAGAACTCGTATGGTCCTTTCACTCCGTTGTAACGTAATCAAGTCCACTCCCTTCAACATGGATGATACTGTAGGTCCATCTTCCTCTAGCCAGTAATTAAAGCAAAAGTGCACGTTAACCGTTGGTTTGGATAGCGGGTAGGTATGTTGTCCCTCCTGATCACTTAATATGAACTCCTTACGTAATCAAGCTATATGTGGTTTTGGGTTAGGAAATTTGACCCAAGCAACACACATAAGGGTATGGCAGACTTCACAAACACGAACGGAAACCCTTCACTTAGCCGATGGCCCATTATAGTCACTGGTAACCTTACAATTTATGTCACCTCTACTACTGATCTGCCCACTCCTGACAGAGTGAGTTTTGTCTCATTTTCCAGAGGTATCAAGGCTTGCTGTTGCACATCCGGTGGTAAACACAGGAAAGCTTCTTCACAAAGCAGGCTAATATCAGCGCCGGTGTCCATCAAGGTACATTTAAAATTGGGACCAATTTGCACGAACACGTCCTTGCCAGTTCTGAGAACGTAACATACAATGCAGACATGTCTTCAAGACCGAAAACCTCTCCTTCACCTTCATTTGGATGCTCTGGCTCTCCAATGGCACCTTTATCTGGTGATGCCTGAACTGGGTGGTACTGATTTGTTTCCTCTGTGACTGGGTTGTAATGTATTCCTGCCAGAAGCTGTAAATGTATACGGTCCCGTGTGTGTGAAGCACGTTCTGAACGAAGGGAATAGACTAGAGGATAGTCAGCACCAAAGTGCACCCAGATGTCAAGGTTAAACAACTCGCTGGCTACATACAGGGCTTCCGGTGGTAAGGCCACTCCTCGCTGGTAGATTAACTTTATTTCCCGTGCTATTTAACTATCTTTCCTCAAACCAGCTGTGTCCGTAGGTCCATGGCTGAAACAGGAAGTCCAAAGGACAGGTTGAATCGATCTCGATGGTATCCAAGCACGTTTAGTAGACAGTAACATTGAGTCACCTCCTCCAGCAACAGGTCCTGATAACATCTTTAATCCTGGTGGCAAATAATCTGGGTCCAGTTCTTCATCTTTCTGGGGTGTCGAGGAGTCTAGACGGGACATGAGATCTGCAGCAAAATTTTCTTTTCCGCGACAGTACCGTATCTCCATATCATATTCTTCCAGTTTTAACATTGTCCTGTTGATGCGTGCATTTTCCAGGGCCATATTCTTTAGATACGTGAAGGGACGGTGATCTGTGTACAAGATAAAAGGTACACCATAGATAAACGGCCTGAAACTCCTCATCGCCCAGCGGATTGCTGCCAGTTCCCTTTCAAAGACAGACTAACCTCGTTGCGCCTTCGAAAAGCCTGTGGAATTATACGCTATGACGCGCTTCTCTCCGTCTTGTTCCTGGGGAAGACAGGCCCCTGCTCCAGTTCCAGATGCGTCTACATAGAGCTGCAACTTGGGCGCATCATTGCTGTAGTTAGGGAAGGCAAGATGCAGATCCTCTTTCATACAAGTCTTGAGTTTTACAAAGGCCTCTTCCATCTCCTCCGTCCACTGGATCTTCTTCCTTTTGGGCCCGGCAGTCTGAGCTGCAAGAGGCTTGGCTATTACAGAGCAGTTGGGGATAAATTTTCGCTGGAAATTAACGAGACCCATAAAACTTCCGAGTTCAGTAACTGTGGTTGGTCTCTGGAATTGTTCTACCTGCTCAACGTATTCTGGGCTTTTTCTGAGCCCCTCTCTACTGACAATATGCCCCAAGAATGGAACAGTGTCCTTGAACCATTGGCACTTAGATGGTTTTATTTTGATCCCGTACTGGCTGAAGGTGTTGAGGACTTTGCTAACCAGCTGGAGATGTTCCTCGAACGTACGGGACCTAAGCATGACATCATCGATGTAGACTGAGACGGCGTTACTGGGGAACCATCGCAGTACCTCTGTCATGTCTCTTTGAAAGGCAGATGGGGCGTTCTTAAGGCCGAAACTGAGGCGCTTAAACTGGTAATGTCCCTTGGTTGTAGAGAAGGCTGTCAGTGGCCGGCTCTCCTCGTCCAAGGGGACCTGATAATAACCCCTGATCAAGTCTAAAGTAGTGAAGTAATTCATGCCGTGCAGTCCAAAAATCATATCCTGCAGGTTGGGGAAGGGAAAACGGTCCGGTTTTGTGGCGGCATTAAGCTGGCGATAATCCACGCACAGCCGCAGACTTCCTTCCTTTTTCCTGATGGGGACGACTGGTGAAGACCATGGACTGTAACTGTGCTCGATGATGTTTAAATCAAGCAATTCCTGGCTGCTGATATATTGCTTGACCTACAGGTTCTGCAAATCGGCGTGGGTTCTGGCGGACAGGAGGGTAGTCGTACAGCTCAATATGGTGTTCGGTAACTTGAGCTTCTCCTACATCGCTGTCTCCTGTACTTAAAACGTTGGATACGTTCATCAACATTTCATGAACCTGCTTGGCCTCATATGATGATAGCTGCGATAGAGGCACTTCTGTTCCAGGCGTTCAGGGTTCCACTTCTTTTCAGTATTTCCTTGCCTTTCTTCGATGTCCAAATCTACTATAGTCGAGACTGTTCCAATGCAAGTGCCCTTTTTTAGTTTCTCCTGCTTCTTCTTATTGGTGGGAGATGACTTGACTAGGATGTTTGCGATGTCATGCGTAAAGTCAACCACACCGCTCAGTGTTTCAAGATGGGCTGGGACATGATCGGCTTCAAAACAGTTGTCTGCTTGCTGTGCACCCTCTAGAGAAATGGATACCATGACGGGCATTACTTTGTTGACTTCGATGTCTTCAGCCACGTATACAGGTACTTGGTAATGAGCTATGGATAAAGGGAGGTTGTTGTTTCCAGTACACCATAATTTTACCTGACTCTATTGGTTGCGTTATCCTGCCCTTTGCTATGTCCACAGTAAGTCGGTTACCCATGAGGAATTCCGTACCCAGGAGAAGAGTGTAGCTTATCATGTTGTCGAGTACCACCAATGCTGCTTCCTCCTTAACGTTTAGACCAGGGAACTCTAAGGGCAAGGTGACCTGCCCAATCGCTTCAAGCTTGCCTCCTATTCCCAGGACTGCAGCCTCTGTTGGGAAGATCTTCACGTTAGGAGGGAGGTAACTGTGCCTGAGCAGGGTTGTGGTACCCCGCGAATCCACCAGGGCGTCCAGGGTTGTTTCGCCACAATGCACGGGGACTACCATGGTGGGTGCTGGTGCGAGTAAGGAATTGTAGGAGTCGTCAGAAATATCCCTTGCCTGGGGCGTTAAGTCGGAATCTGAGGTATTTTTTCCCTCAGAGTCATGCGTGTCTGAGACTGTGGAGATCCGCTCACTGTCCTCTCTTCTCTCGGGTTCATTTAGGCTGGTTGGTACAGGACCTTGTGCTGGTAACTGAGGTTGTAAAATATGTGATTCTGGGTATTCGAGGGTGCATATAATTTCTGGGATCTGATCGCTGTCTCTTCCTTCCGTTTCTGGTACCTGAGCTGGTTCCAGGACCGACGCCGAGTTGCCTCTTACTTCCTACACAGGTTCAAAGGTGGTGATCGGGAGTATTGTTGCCTGAGCATGTAAGTTATCCACAGATTGTTTGGGCACAGGAGCCCTCACAGCAGGCATGGGCATGTCATGTGATCTCTGAAATATCCTGGTTGAGGCGGACGCGACAATATTTGGTTAAGGCTTGTGCTGGTAGGGCAGGGGTAACGGGGAGCCCAGTGTGTTGCCCTCCTACGCAGGTCCTTCTTAGTTTAAACCCGAAGCTGTGTTTGGGCGACCCCTAGGTGGTGATGCATGTGAGGGCCTGAAGACACGACTTGGCTGGGGTATGTGTAGTTCCGGATCTGAGTAACTACGATGTCTAACATCACTCGTCTCAAAAACTAGTTGGCGATCCCGAAATCACCTCTGCTGTGGACTACCTCGTCGGTCTCTTAGGGCCTGCCTCGCCGGTACGGTGGGACGAGGGCCTCTCCGGTGACAGCAGTCCTGCAACTGATGCCTCTCACTCCCACAAGCCAGACACCAGCCATGATAGCGACGGCAAGTGCTAAGGTTGTGGCCCCACAGCCGACAATGCGTACATTGAATCGTCTCTTCTGGTCGGAAATACCTTTGGCAATGAATGTGCCTTGGTGTGTCGTTCCTAGTCAGGTTTCTCGATTGTGCCGGTGCCCAGACCGTCTCAGAGTTCATCACAGGGTAGGTAACGGTGGCGTTATACGAGACCCTTGCTGACGCACCATCCGCGTCAGTCTGAGCCTCGGTCATGTTACCTTCTTCCATTAGGGTTACGTATGACAAGATTTGAGACCACGTCATTCTCTTTTTCCTGGAGATTTGTGCAAAATTTTGGGTTCGAGGGAGTTCCTTCCTCTGATAGCGAGGTATGGTCTGCAAAAAAAAATCTTGCAATGTACTGCTATGCTCAGGATTTTTGCGAGGGTAAGTGACCTTAAACAGATTATAAAGACGTGGTGCATAAAAATGAACAGACTACCCCGGCTTCATGGTGGCTTTGTTGAACCTAGGCTTGTACTTCTCTCATCGTTTCTTCCCTCCATCTCGGTACCAGTTAGGAAGTCACCCAGGACTCGGATCCACGCAGTAGTTGGGCCCTTGTAGGCTTGAGCGCAATATTCCTCAAAATCTGCAAGGAACTCGTCCAGGGGCTGGCCGCTATTTGGATCATACGGTTCGGGACTTTGGATTGTGCGGTTATCCACCGAATGCAGGATATGAGGCGGGTCCCTGAGTTGATGTCATGGTGGCGTTACTTGACTGTCACGAGCATGATGGTTCCTGTGCCTGTGGTGACCAGTACCTACTCTCGATGATGGAGGAGCCGAAGAGTCGGAGTCTGAGTCACTAGACTTGTCAGTGGGACTAAAATTCCCGGACTGCGAGTCTGTAGCGGTAGTGTATGTTAGCCTCCTGGGTTTAGGTCTCCCTAATGAGGGTCTGGTCTCAGGTACTGGAGCTTTCCCAGTTGCTGCGTCATAACCACCCACAAAGTCCACTATCATGCCGCACATCTCTTTCTGATGTTCTTCTTCTTCAGGGCTCAAGTCCCTCTGCAGCATTAAATTCAACAAGTTCTTTAAAGTCTCCTTAGCTTTCAGGAAGACTTGAGGCTGGTCTTCCAGGAACTGGCTCATTGGTTCCAAGCAAGGGTCTTGTTTCCCGCCTTCATCCGTGCTTGCTTGGTGCGGTCACTATCCACATAATTAACCAGAAAACAGGTAGGGCAGACTAACTAGAGCACCAGTGGCGCCAGAGGAAACTGCATGACTAAAGTCAGCAAAGAACTCGGTTATGTTATGTAAGTTAACATGTATGGGTAACACTTAAAGGACAAGTCAGGAAATGGTCAGGAAATGTATTATAAAATAGAATGACTTACTCTGCCCATGTGCCTTACTGTCTTGCTGCGCCCTGAAAGTGGTATAATAATACACAGAGAACATGTACACTAAATAAATAGTTACTTATGCAGGAAAGTTCCAGTTGTGACTTTCCACTCTTTGATAGGCCTTGTTGTGAACATTCATGCACATATGGTCCATGTAGGAAGGCTGAAGTTAGTGGAAGTGGTGCGTAGGATTGCTTGGCATCCATCTCTGGATTCACTTGTTAGGGACGTGTGTTTTTCTTGCGAGTTTTGCCAGTTCTGCAAAATTACACCCCAGATTAGTAGCCCACCGACCCTAAGGCATCAAACCTCATTCCCCCTGGAGATGCTCTCAGTGGACCTGCTCGAGTTTCCCCGTACACCTCGGGGTTACCTGGCAGTTTTAGTGGCCGTGGATCACCATTCCAAGTGGTTGACTGCAGCTCCCTTGAGAAACAAGACCGGTCAAACAGTAGCCCAGGTATTTGAACAGCAGATTTTGCCTAGGTTAGTAAGATGCCCAGACAAAGTTCTATCAGATAACGACCCAGTATTTCGCTCTGCACTGTTCAACAACGTGCTTGAGTCACTTGATATTGAGCATGTGTAAAGTACACCATACAGGCCGTCATCAGATGGGGCAGTGGAGACAGTCAACCGGACGCTAATCGGCTTATTGCGGAGTTTGACCAGAGATACTACCGCAAGGGACCTAGCGCTGCCCAGGGCCGTGGTGACATATAACCACACGGTTCATAAAGAGATAGGCATCACACCATCTGAGTGGTTGCTTGGCAAAGAGCACATTCACCCTTACAATCCTGCAGTGCCTAATGAGTTGCGAAAAACCTGGAAGGAAGGACATCCTAGTTTCGTGTGCTTCAAGAAGGGTCAAGAAGTCCTATATAAGATCCCGAAGCAAGGAGCTGGAAAGGCGTCCAAGTTAAAACCAGTTTATGAGGGGCCCTACGTCATCCGAGAAGCACACGAAAATGGGGTAACATATGTCCTTGAGAAAGTAGAAGGGGGAACCTGCTATGTTAAATCCGTGCATCATCGGCAACTGAAGAGGTTTGTGAGGGCTCCACCGTACATACGAAATCATCCGGCCTATAAAGCGTTTCGACCCAACACAAATGAGTCTGAGGAGTCTGAGGAAGATCTTCCAACATTTGTAGTTTTCAGTTCTTCGTCGAATGCTTCGGATTCCTCTGGGTCTAAGTCGGCCACCACGTTTAGTGGGAGTGGCCCATTCAGGGGTGACAACCAGTCTGCTTTTCATCCACTGCTAGCGCCAAAGAAATATCTTCAGAAGGGAAATCGGCGGGTTGTCAATTCATCATGTCGCTTGGAAGACCTGCCATGTACGGAGCCAGCAGATAACTTTGTGCTTGAATACCCTCGTACATCTACGCCAGATCGTGAAAGTATGCCAGAGCCGTGTATGACAAGTCTGGATGCTTTAGAACTTAGTACCATATTTGGTAGCTTACACCGTCTTTCAGCTGAGTGTTTAGACCTGCACACCAGAATTCAACCGGAATCACAGACTCAGTCTCCTTCAGAACCAGTTATGGAATTTACCAGCAATTCAAGCCCCAGGGTTAATGTCCAGAACACCTTACCCGGCCAAGGTTCCGTGACTCAGCCAGCATTACCATCAGAAGAAGTTGGACACAGGAGTCAAGACGCTTTGACACAAGCACCATCACAAGAGGAAAGCCGGTCTACAATTCAAGATACCAGTTCAGCATATAGCGGGTTTCATTCCGAGTCACCTCTAGCATTGGCTGCTAGGACCAAATTGCAAGAAATGCGGGAGTTGATTCTGCAGGCTCGGGACGACCTGCGTAGGAGGGGACACCGACGCATATACCACGGTCCTATAACACGCCGCCGTCGACAGATGGAAGCCATCCTTGAAAACAGTGACCTTGAGTAACTCGTATGCCTAGTATGATTACGTCACCAGTTCGATTTATCAGTGTCTTCTCTTTGCCTCTCAAAGACACTTAGGGCGGAGGTATGTTGTGTCTTACTGGTGATTTTGGGGCTGAATGATAATTGTGTATGATTTATTCCACTTTGGTATAGACTACTACATATAAAAGGTTTTATTAGTATTAATTGTGAGTCTGTTGCTTAAACACCAATTATATAATTTGTTGAGGTCTTGGTTAGCTTGTGGGAATAATGTTTCAATATTAGAGTCAGTAAAATACAAAGTCAAGTCATCTGCAAAGAGGATGATGTTGGCAGAGGTGAAGATATTAGTGATGTCGTTAATATATATAAGGAACAAAATATGCCCTAAAACACTCCCTTGTGGGACACCAGTAGAAATATTTCGAGTGGAAGACTTATGGCCATCATATATTGTGTCTATCCTTAACTCAAAATCTCAACTGGAAACTTCATTTCTCATCTCTTACTAAATCAGCTTCCTCGAGGCTGGGCATTCTGTACCGTCTCCGCCAGTTCTTCTCCCCTGCACAGTTGCTCTCCATATACAGGGGCCTTGTCCGCCCTCGTATGGAGTATGCATCTCATGTGTGGGGGGGCTCCACTCACACAGCTCTTCTGGACAGAGTGGAGGCTAAGGCTCTTCGTCTCATCAGCTCTCCTCCTCATACTGATAGTCTTCTACCACTTAAATTCCGCCGCAATGTTGCCTCTCTTTCTATCTTCTATCGATATTTCCACGCTGACTGCTCTTCTGAACTTGCTAACTGCATGCCTCCCCCCCTCCCGCGGCCCCGCTGCAATCGACTTTCTACTCATGCTCATCCCTATACTGTCCAAACCCCTTATGCAAGAGTTAACCAGCATCTTCACTCTTTCATCCCTCACGCTGGTAAACTCTGGAACAATCTTCCTTCATCTGTATTTCCTCCTGCCTACGACTTGAACTCTTTCAAGAGGAGGGTATCAGGACATCTCTGCTCCCGTATTTGATCTTTCTTTCGGCCACCTCTTTTGTTTCTTTTTTAGGAGCAGCGAGTAGCGGGCTTTTTTTTATTATTGTTTTCTTTTTTGTGTGTGCCCTTGAGCTGCCTCCTTTGTTGTAAAAAAAAAAAAACTGAGATCTGTTTGTTAGGTAGTTTTGAAACTGGGGGGGAGGAGGGGTCCTCGTATACCATAGAAATATAATTTGTCGAGTAGAATCATGTGGTTAACGGTATCAAAAACCTTTGAGAAGTCAACAAAGATGGATAAGACTGATTGTTTAGTGTCAAGGGAAGAATAGAGATGAGAAGAAAACATACTGAGGGCATCATAAGTGTTAGAACCTGACCTAAAGCCATATTGGCATCTACCCAAAATTTTCTTACTATTAAGATACGCAACTAATTTATTTTTCATTAATAATTCAAATATTTTAGAGAAGGGAGAGAGGGTGGAAATGGGGCGGTAATTGTTGGGCACACTATTGGGGCCAGATTTGTGCACTGGCGTGATATTTGCAGTTTTCAAATCAGAGAGAAATTTGCCAGTGGATATTGATTGATTAAAGAGCAGTGCAATGGGGTAAGTAATTTCCTCAATATTACGTTTAATTATGTGGGCTGAGATTTCATTAACATTTGAGTTTTTACTTTTGAGAGTCTTGATAACATTCATCACGTCAGCAGAAGTGACTGGCAGGATAACCATTGAGTTTTGGTAATTTCCGTGGAGGAAATCAGTGCCATTTCTAGAAGCAGAAGGCAGTGCATCATTAAGCCTGGCTGCAGTTTCACTGAAATGTTCATTAAGAGCTTCAGCAATTTCTTCTGGCTTAGTAAGTGTAGAATCTTTATGAGATAATGTTGTTATCATTGTTTTTGGTTTATGTCGACCTGCTAATTCATTGATGGTTTGCCATATTTTCTTGGTATTGTTTATAAAGTTACTGAAAATTCTAATGTAGTAATTATATTTAGCTCTTCTAATTAATCGTGTAAGATGGTTGCGGTATAATTTGTAGGCGTTGTGATTGACAATTCCTAATTCGTACATCTTAAATAATTTACTTTTGTATTTTATCGAATTAAGTATTCCTGATGTTAACCATGGGTTAGACAATCGTTTGGCAGTTACAAATTCAACTACTTTCGGGAAGTGCTTGTTATATAATTAATTTAAGGTTTCCATAAAATTGTTGAAGTTTACATTTATGTCACTAGAATTAAGTGTAACATTCCAATTGATTGCAGATAAACTAGTGGTAAACAGGTTATGTTGATGTCTGTTAAAGTGTCGATAGACTATTTTATGCTTTGTGCAAAGATCAGCGATTACTGCAATATGTAGGAATATGGGGAGGTGGTCAGATAATTGGTAGTGGATTATTCCAGAGGTAGAAGGTGGAGTGAAGTTAGTCCAAATGTGGTCGAGGAGTGAGGGTTGACCTAGGTTAGGATTATCTGGAAATCTAGTAGGACGAGAAATGTGCGGGAAATAATTCAAAGTCTGCATATAATTAAAAAAATGGTTAGTTGGTTGATGGGAAGAATGTTCTAGGAGATTAATGTTAAAATCCCCAAGTAGGACAGTGTTCTTGTTTTTAAAAAAAATCATGAGATAGTAGGTTATGTAAAATATGTGTGAATTCTTCCACTACAATATGCTTACTGTGCGGTCTGTATATAACAGAAAATATGAAGTTACTTGAAAGTTTTAACATAACAGTGCATATCTCTTTGTCATCACTAACAAAGGTATATTGTTGAATAGGTATGGCTCGAGGGTCAGAGTTAATGAAAAGAGTAACTCCCCCATCACCCATCAACCCGGACTCTAGAGGAAGCCGTCCAAGTGAATCAAGAACGAGTTCCAGGGGGCAGCATGAGCCAATGCAAGATGGCGCCACTATAAACACTCACCTGCGCCAGAACGGGCTGGGCCGACCATCAGGCCCCACCTGGATATATATATATATAAATATAAAAAAATATATATATATATATATATATATATATATATATATATATATATATATATATATATATGAAGTTACTTGAAAGTTTTAACATAACAGTGCATATCTCTTTGTCATCACTAACAAAGGTATATTGTTGAATAGGTATGACTCGAAGGTCAGAGTTAATGAAAAGAGTAACTCCCCCATCACCCATCAACCCGGACTCTAGAGGAAGCCGTCCAAGTGAATCAAGAACGAGTTCCAGGGGGCAGCATGAGCCACCGGGAAGATGCCTACCGGCGCAATAGGCAACAACGTAAAACAAAAAAAAACAAAAATGTTCTCTATGAACTCTACTGGAGTGATAAGCGTCATAGCCTTCAAAGATGTGAGGTTGAATCCCTTAACCAAGTTTCTGATAGTGCAATAATGTGTGGTGAGGTATTGAAGCATTTAAAGAGTGAGGAAAGACTATCAAAATTTTTGTGAAGGGATCTAACAATGAGGTGGAAGTTGTTATATATATACATATATATATATATATATATATATCTATATATATATATATATATATATATATATATATATATATATATATATATATATATATATATATCCATATACAGGAGCCTTGTCCGCCCTCGTATGGAGTATGCATCTCACGTGTGGGGGGGCTCCACCCAGACAGCTCTTCTGGACAGAGTGAAGGCTTAGGCTCTTCGTCTCATCAGCTCTCCTCCTCTTACTGGTAGTCTTCTACCTCTTAAATTCCGCCGCGATGTTGCCTCTTTTTCTATCCTCTATCGATATTTCCACGCTGACTGCTCTTCTGAACTTGCTAACTGCATGCCTCCCCCACTCTTGCGGCCCCGCTGCAGACTTTCTACTCATGCTCATCCCTATACTGTCCAAACCCCTTATGCAAGAGTTAACCGGCATATTCACTCTTTCATCCCTCACACTGGTAAACTCTGGAACAATCTTCCTTCATCTGTATTTCCTCCTGCCTTTCAGGGTTTCAGGACACCTCTCCTCCCAAATTTGACCTTGCTTTTGGCCATCTCTTCTGATTATTCTAAGGGAGCAGCGATTAGCGGGCTTTTTTTATTAATGTTTTTTTTGTGACCTTGAGTTGCCTCCTTTGTTGTAAAAAAAAGAAGAAAAAAAAATAAATATATATATATATATATATATATATATATATATATATATATATATATATATATATATATATATATATATATATATATATATATATATATATATATATATATATATATATATATATATATATATCTATATATATATATATATATATATATATATATATATATATATATATATATATACATACATATATATACTTTCTACTCATGCTCATCCCTATACTGTCCAAACCCCTTATGCAAGAGTTAACCAGCATCTTCACTCTTTCATCCCTCACGCTGGTAAACTCTGGAACAATCTTCCTTCATCTGTATTTCCTCCTGCCTACGACTTGAACTCTTTCAAGAGGAGGGTATCAGGACACCTCTCCTTCCGAAACTGACCTATCTTTCGGCCACCTCTTGGATTCTTTCTAGGAGCAGCGAGTAGCTTTTTTTTTTTATTAATGTTTACTTTTTGTGCCCTTGAGCTGTCTCCCCTATATATATATATATATATATATATATATATATATATATATATATATATATATATATATATATATATATATATATATATATATATATATATATATATATATATATATATATATATATATATATATATATATATATATATATATATATATATATATATATATATATATATATATATATATATATATATATATAGATATATTTTTTTTTTACGTCGCTGCCTGTTGCGCCGGTGAGCATCTCCCTGGTGGGGCCTGATGGTCGGCCCAAGGCTTCTTCCAGGTGGGGCCTGATGGTCGGTCCAGCCCGTTCTGGCGCAGGCGAGTGTTTATAGTTGCGCCATCTTGCATTGGCTCATGCTGCCCCCCGGAACTTGTTCCTGATTCGCTTGGACGGCTTCCTCTAGAGTCCGGGTTGATGGGTGGTCTTCAGGACAGCATGTGGGTAGTTTTAAGCCACTCGGCGGTGACTGAAAAATCCGAGTGGTAGCGTGGGGATTCGAGCCCGCGTCGTCCATCACGCGGTGACTGTGAGCCCAGTACGCTATATATATATATATATATATATATATATATATATATATATATATATATATATATATATATATATATATATATATATATATATATATATATATATATATATATATATATATATATATATATATATATATATATATATATATATATATATATATATATATATATATATATATATATATATATATATATATATATATATATATATATATATATATATATATATATATATATATATATATATATATATATATATATATATATATATATATATATATATATATATATATATATATATATATATATATATATATATATATATATATATATATATATATATATATATATATATATATCCGGTGGCCTGATAGTCGGCCCAAGGCTTCTTCCAGGTGGGGCCTGATGGTCTGCCCAGCCTGTTCTGGCGCAGGCCAGTGTTTATAGTGCCGCCATCTTAGCATTGGCTCATGCTGCCCCGAACTCGTTCTTGATTCGCTTGACGGCTTCCTCTAGAGTCCGGGTTGATGGGTGGTCTTCAGGACAGCATGTGGGTCGTTATAAGCCACTCGGCGGTGACTGAAAAATCCGAGTGTTAGCGTCAGGATTCGAACCCGCGTCGTCCATCCATATATATATATATATATATATATATATATATATATATATATATATATATATATATATATATATATATATATATATATATATATATATATATATATATATATATATATATATATATATATATATATATATATATATATATATATATATATATATATATATATATATATATATATATATATATATATATATATATATATATATATATATATATATATATATATATATATATATATGGATAGGTAGGAAGACATAGATAGATAGGGCGCAAGCCACTCCTGGTGAGGTATATATGGGAGGTGAGAAGGAGCTGAAGCCTCCAAAGACCCTACCATGTCCTCACTAACTGTTTCCCTATTGTCTCACCAACACCGGAGAGTAGTTCAGCATGCTCTCTAAAGACAGATCCTCTCTTTATCCACACCACTACCTTTACATAACCTATACACCTGTTTCCACAATTCAAAATTCAAAAGGGCTCAAGTAAGCATTGCCTCGGAGTCCCCGCCTGGGGGGGGGACCACAAATTCCCCCAGGAGGACTACCTTCTGGCTGCCGACCTGAGAGGTGTCTTGATAACTCCTCGAACCTCTTTCTTCTCAATTTCTGCAACATTCGCGGTCTTCGCTCTAATTTTCATTCTGTGGAACATCATCTCCTCCTCTAAACCTCACCTTCTCTTCCTTACTGAAACACATGACTCTGACGCTACTGACAGCAATCTCTACTCTGTTCCCTCCTACTATCTCTATCCTAAATTTCAATCCAAAGCTGGATGTTGCGCCTACGTGCGCAACGACATCACTTGCTCTCGTGCCCACGACCTTGACTCTTCTGAATTTTCCACCATCTGGTTAAGACTTCACTGTCATTCTATTACTAAATACATCTGTGCTGTTTATCTCTCACCTAACTCTACCAACTATGTAAAATTCTTTGACTATTTGAATTCTAAAGTGGAGCACATCCTAGGAGATTTCAATGTTCACCACCAGCTTTGGCTTTCATCCTCTTTCACTGACCATCCTGGTGAACAAGCCTACAACTTTGCTATCCTCAACGACCTAGAGCAGTTGGTGCAGCACCCTACACGTATTCCTGACCGTCTTGGAGATCGGCCCAACATTCTAGACCTCTTCCTTACCTCAAACCCTTCTGCTTATTCTGTCAAACTGTTCTCTCCGTTGGGCTCCTCCGATCACAATCTTATTTCTGCATCCTGTCCTATTGCTCCTGTACATCCTCTGGACCCACCGAAGAGGCGATGCTTCTGGCATTTTGCTTCAGCTCGGTAGGACGACCTGAGGATGTACTTTTCCGATTTCCCGTGGACTGATTATTGCTTCCAGGATAGAGACCCCTCTGTGTGTGCTCAGCGCATCACAGAGGTGATTGTCTCTGGAATGGAGGCATACATTCCTCGTTCTTTCTCTACTCCTCACGCTAAAAAGCCTTGGTTTAATCACGCTTGTTCTCGTGCTGTCAATGATAGAGAGGTAGCTCACAAAAGATACCAGAGCCTTCAAACTAATGCTAATTATGAACTTTACATTTCTGCCCGAAATCGTGCCAAATCTATTCTCCGACTAACCAAAAATTCTTTCATTGATAGAAAATGTCAAAACCTTGCTTTCTCTAACTCTTCACGTGACTTCTGGCATCTAGCCAAAAACATCTCCTCCAACTTCACTTCTTCATCTTTCCCTCCACTCCTCAGTCCTGACGGCAACACTGCCGTCTAATCTATCTCTAAGGCTGAACTCTTCTCTCAAACTTTTTCTAAAAACTCCACTCTGGACGATTCTGGGCATATTCCTCCTACTCATCCCCCCTCTGACTCCTTTATGCCTGTTATAAAGATTCTTCAAAATTATGTTTTCTATGCCCTCTCTGGCCTCAATCCTCAGAAGGCTTATGGACCTGATGGAGTGCCTCCTATTGTCCTTCAAAACTGTGCCTCCGTGCTGTCACCCTGCCTGGTCAAACTCTTTCGCCTCTGCCTGTCAACATCTACCTTTCCTTCTTGCTGGAAGTATGCCTTCACACAGCCTGTACCTAAGAAGGGTGACCGCTCCAATCCCTCAAACTACCGTCCTATTGCTTTACTTTCTTGTCTATCTAAAGCTTTTGAATTAATCTCAACCGTAAGATTCAAAAGCACCTTTCCACTTCTGACCTTCTATCTGATCGCCAGTATGGGTTCCGCAAGGGGCGTTCTACTGGTGATCTCCTAGCCTTCTTAACTGACTCTTGGTCATCCTCTCTTAGCCGTTTCGGTGAAACTTTGCTATTGCGCTGGACATATCAAAAGCTTTTGATAGGGTCTGGCACAAATCTTTGCTTTCTAAACTACCCTCCTACGGTTTCTATCCTCTCTGTACCTTTATCTCCAGTTTCCTTTCTGACCGTTCTATTTCTGCCGTGGTAGACGGTCACTGTTCTTACCCTAAATCTATTAACAGTGGTGTCCCACAGGGTTCTGTCCTATCTCCCACTCTTTTTCTGTTGTTCATTGATGATCTTCTTTCCAAAACGAACTGTCCTATCCATTCCTACGCCGATGATTCCACTCTGCATTATTCAACTTCTTTTAATAGAAGACCCACCCTTCAGGAACTTAACGACTCAAGGCTGGAGGCTGCAGAACGCTTAGCCTCAGACCTTACTATTATTTCCGATTGGGGCAAGAAGAACCTGGTGTCCTTCAACGCCTCAAAAACACAGTTTCTCCACCTATCCACTCGACACAATCTTCCAAACAACTATCCCCTATTCTTTGACAACACCCAGCTATCACCTTCCTCAACACTAAACATCCTCGGTCTATCCTTAACTCAAAATCTCAACTGGAAACTTCATATCTCATCTCTTACTAAATCAGCTTCCTCGAGGCTGGGCGTTCTGTACTGTCTCCGCCAGTTCTTCTCCCCTGCACAGTTGCTGTCCATATACAGGGGCCTTGTCCGCCCTCGTATGGAGTATGCATCTCATGTGTGGGGGGGCTCCACTCACACAGCTCTTCTGGACAGAGTGGAGGCAAAGGCTCTTCGTCTCATCAGCTCTCCTCCTCATACTGATAGTCTTCTACCTCTTAAAATCCGCCGCAATGTTGCCTCTCTTTCTATCTTCTATCGATATTTCCACGCTGACTGCTCTTCTGAACTTGTTAACTGCATGCCTCCCCCCCTCTCGCGGCCCCGCTGCACTCGACTTTCTACTCATGCTCATCCCTATACTGTCCAAACCCCTTATGCAAGAGTTAACCAGCATCTTCACTCTTTCATCCCTCACGCTGGTAAACTCTGGAACAATCTTCCTTCATCTGTATTTCCTCCTGCCTACGACTTGAACTCTTTCAAGAGGAGGGTATCAGGACACCTCTCCTCCCGAAACTGACTTATCTTTCGGCCACCTCTTTGGATTCTTTTTAGGAGCAGCGAGTAGCGGGCTTTTTTTTTTATTAATGTTTAATTTTTTGTGCCCTTGAGCTGTCTCCTTTGCTGTAAAAAAAATATATATATATATATATATATATATATATATAGAGAGAGAGAGAGAGAGAGAGAGAGAGAGAGAGAGAGAGAGAGAGAGAGAGAGAGAGAGAGAGAGAGAGAGAGAGAGAGAGAGAGAGAGAGAGAGAGAGAGAGAGAGAGAGAGAGAGAGAGAGAGAGAGAGAGAGAGAGAGAGAGAGAGAGAGAGATAGATAGATAGAGAGAGAGAGAGAGAGAGAGAGAGAGAGAGAGAGAGAGAGAGAGATATATATATATATATATATATATATATATATTTATATATATATATATATATATATATATATATATATATATATATATATATATATATATATATATATATTAACTTTTGAACCTCATCTATAATAATATATTTGCTCTGTAATTTTAAGTAAGTTTCCCAGGTTGAGAGAAGTGATAATGCACATTGTAAATATAAGCCTCTGGGACATGACCATTCACGTGTCTTCTGTTTCCCTTGCACGCAGCACCGAGCCAGCAGAAGAAGAAAGGTACCTACCCATACTTTAGTAGTAATATAATTTCCTCCTTTTGTATGTTTTACAAAAGTCATAAAAGTCTGCAGGTGTATTAGGCTAAATGAAGTGTTACAACTTTAAGTTTAATAGTCTGTATAAGATTAATATTTTTTTTGCATGGTATCCCATACATCATATTCACCATCTTGTGATGCATACGGAGAAAGCTCTAACAGCAGCATGGGTGTGGGACTGTCACGTAGAAATCTTTATAGCACGCTGTGAATACACTGACATACACTGAAGGCTGAGGAATGTGGATCTGTCTCAACAAACCCACATGTGGCTCAGTGTCAGAACGCCTGGTAATATATGTCTGTGTTTCCCAAAGTTAGGCTACCACTGGGATGACTATGACATGCGTGGCCCCCACAGTCTGATGAGCTGCGGCTGCGAGGGGGCCACGGCCGTCCCGCCAGTCCTGCTGATGCTGAGCCAGGGCACCTCCCTCTTCCACGGAGACGACCCCATGGAGGGAACGCCACTGCTGCCATGTGAGACTCTTTGTGTGTTTGTGGATGTTATTTTCTTTGAGTTGTGGCATCTACAGTCAGGTGTAAGCAGCTTTCTTCTCCTATACTGTAATTTGTGTCATGAAAATACAGTCGTCCCTCAAATAGTACGGGGTTAGGGTCTCAGGTCCCCGTATTATTAAAAAATCCGTATAAAATTAGTGCCCCCCCTAGAAACACTCCTGGGCTGCGTTTGAGAGAGGGAATCGGGACTCGGTACGTCCAGAGTGCTCCCAAACGGGTGACGCGGCAGCACGAGTTGCCAACTCGGCACGTCCGTTCCGCTCCTGGCTTTGAGAGGTGGAACGCCTCTGTGCTGTGATGACGTCATCAGCAAATATGGCGGGCCAAACAAACACATAAGTGCTTCCATTGCATCAAGAAGATCAGCGTACCCCATTTTGCTGCGAGTGAGACACCATTACCAGAGCAACAACGAGGCTTAGTAAAAGGACGGCCTTTATTTTTACTCTTGGAGCACTCTTGGAGCACTGGCTGTTACTGCGGCAAGAAGTTCTTTTACACTATGATAGATATAGCGAACACTGCACTCATTCACGTGGTATGCTCTCCCTACCGCAACGTAGCTCATCCCAAAACGTAACTTCTCCTAAATCTGAAATCTTCTGCAAGGTGAACTCCTATCTCGAACGATGTGGGGTGCTTTCAGCAGGTGTTTTGGTAGAACAGTGTTGCCACTCACGCCATGGCTACTTGGTGCGACGAGCGGGAAATTTAAAAATCCTAAAAAAATTCTTACGTGACAATCCGTATAAAACCGAAACCGTACTATTGGACACCGTACTATTTGAGGGACGACTGTATATAAAAAAATGTTGGCTCTGCCCTAGTGGGGCTCCTCAGTAGTCTCTTCAAATTAAGTGATTCTCTGGTGCCTGGCAATATATATGTCAGGCCTCTCCTGATTGGATGGGTTTCTCTATGACTCATGACAATGGCCTGTCAATCACACATGCTCTCGTGCCACACATTACTATGATATTTGTCACAGCTCACCTCTTATACAAGATAAACAGACTTAGAACTGATTGTAGAACTCGCATAATGCTTGTCAAAATTCGGTAAAACAAAAAATAAATGAATAAATATATTTGAAAATTAATAATGTGATACAGGCAGTGAGATGTACAGCAGAGGAGCAAGGAGGAGTGAGTATGTGTGAGGGAAGGAGCTCACCACGGCAGGAAGAGTGAGTAGCAGCTCACCACTCATCCTGTCAACACATGACTAGTATGGTGATGTAGAATATTTGAGAGGTGCAGCAGAGGAAAGAACCAAATATAAACATGTACTTCAACCTTGTCACGTGATGGTCACATAATTATTTTGGTCATTGAGGGAGCGACTTATTGAAGCAGATCAAAGTGTATGAGCAAGGGTTGTGATGTGCGGAGGCCCTTGAGTGGTGGCACTGTCCACCGTGGGAGCCGGTGAGTAATGTAAACGTGGTAGACTGTTCCTGTAGAGTGTACCTCGCCACACCCATGGAGCGATTCACCCGTAACATTGGTTATCATGCAAGCAAGCATTGAAAATTTGTTGGCAATCTGGTTTAAATTTGCTGAAAACCCTTTTGCTGGTGGATCTGTTGGTGCCAAATATTCCATGGGACTTACTGAGACTATATTGTTGAACTGTTTTTATTATTACTACTACTACTACTACTGTAGTGCGGCGACTATGCCTGATGAACGAGCCTCCCATAACCCACTTAGCCAGTGGGGAACCTCTTTGGCCGACTCGGTAAGGAGTGGCTTTCCCGTCACGCTGGTCGCGGGTTCGATCCCAGGCTGCCGGCGAATATCCTGATCTTGATTAATTTCTCATGTGTTTCGATACACGCAGAGGACGTGTAGGAAAAAGAAAAGGAGAAAATGAAGCTCCCGGGGCATGACACGACTACTATAGTGAAATAATTGAGTGAGAGTTTATAAGAGTGCGGGTTCTTTCTTCCCAGCTCCCACATAGTCGCAACATTCTTCTTCCTCCCATATGGTAGGAAAATATAGGTGTTGGGACTGTGTGGCAGAGCAGAGGGGAGGAAAGGACCCGCGGGAGCCAACGCCAAAACAGGCTCGCCAATCTGGTTTTATTATACCCCTACTACTGCTACTACTGGTGCTGCTACTGGTACTGCTGCTGCTGCTACTTCCACCGGTGATATTCAGGCAGTTACTGCACTACTGGCTAACACTACTAGTTCCAGCTCCATGATAACAAACACCATGACTGTTGAGCTGACTGAGTGTGTGTTGTCCCTCCAGGCTCTGCTGCCACACCCCTGCTGAGTGTGGACGCCCGGGGTGGTCCAGACAGCCGGGACACACCAGACGGTAACAAGGACAATGATGATGCTGGTGATGATCCCTGCAGCTTTAAGGAAATACTCCTGGCAAATATATCTGTTGACTCATGCCAAGACCTGACTCCTGATCATTCGTCTAAATACAACATTGTCTCGGACCTTGAAGGCGACTGCCCAGAGTCAGCCCTGAAGATATCCAACGTGCCTTCTGTCGTCGAGGATGCCAACAGGCTCGGCAGCCCCAGGAGCCGCCGCCCCTTCCACCGCAGAGACTACAGCTGCATGTCGGACCTGTCCTTCTTCTCCGCCCTGGAGGAGGAAGGCGTTGACGACTCAGTGTCTGAACTCCAGGAATCTGACTATGAGCCGCTGGATAGAGTCAGTGAACCCCTCACACCCACACTGGTGCAGACTTCCTTCTCAGAAGTGTTTCTATAGTCTTGTGATATGTTGACAGCTGCTGCTGGACAAGGAAGCAAAAACTTTTTACCCCACCAACTCCCAGCAGTTTGTTTAACATTAAATTAAATTTCTGGGAAAGATAAATATGAATTACATGATAGGTAGGTAGATAGATAGATAGATGGATGAATAGATAGGTAGATGTACTGAGAGAAAGAAGAAATTATTAAATATACTTTTATACAAATACATACATAACATACACATTCTGTTCATGTTTCAGACAAACTTGCATTCATGGAAAGATTACTAAAATCTAATTTAGCACAAACTAAATTCATTATTCCGTAAGGAAAAAATGAAACAGGTGTAGTTGCTTTCTATTACTGCATGAAAACCTGGAATAACCAACAGCACTTCTATAAATTATCTAAAGTATCACAAGCAGTGTGCAACATTTTCTCAAGCCAAGCCTTCACATGTCAGGTCAGCACGATGCGTAGAAGAGAACATTTTTACCAACAAGGCTGAGCCGAGTGAGTCGAAAATCACATAAAGTTTTGTACAAACAAGCAAAGGACAGAGACACTGTGTTTATGAACACACATTATCTCAGGACGGTTAAGGGAAGCCACTTGTAGCCAGCCCAAGGGGGTTACAAGCTGTTGCCAAAGGTGGGGTTTCATATTAAAGTAACAGGATGAGTGAGTGAGTGTATTGTGAGGCACAAGCCACAGAGCTGTTCCCGTGTGGACTGAAGGCTGCTGTACTGAAGGGGGAGGCACGACTAAGGCCATCAAAAATATGCCTCGCGCCAGATAAGGTAGTACAGATAGACTTCAAGATGCTGGAGAGGATGTGCATAAGCCATCATATTGTAAAATGTGTTATACCATTTTTTATACTTTAGAATGTTTTCATAGTCTGAAAATGCAAGTGCACCTATTATCATTATTCCTCATGGAAATTTTAAGTTAAAGAAATTCATATTATGAAACCCATCCATGAATGCAAGTCCACATCATTCACTATAGTCCGTTTCATTCCATCTGTCCACTCACGAACTTAGATGTGGCACCTGCACATTGTTAGTTCGTGATTGCGTGAAGATCAACTTTATATTTTCAGCGATATATTTAAATGTTTTTGTATACAAAAAAACTCGTCTATTTATATGAACCGCAAACATGCCGATTTGCATCGATAATCTACCAAGAGTTAACCAGCATCTCCATTCTTTCATCCCCTTCACAGGTAAACTCTGGAACAGTCTTGCTTCATCTGTATTTCCTCCTGCCTATGACTTGACCTCTTTCAAGATATATATATATATATATATATATATATATATATATATATATATATATATATATATATATATATATATATATATATATATATATATATATATATATAAGCACACGAAAGAACAATTTGCATATCAAATAATATAGTCTAATCATACTCGAACGATTCAGAGCCCTTCAGATACCCTTATTTTATCTTATTCAGGTACATAAAGTGACATACCACTCTGCAGTGTCTATACATACGGAATTTAAGGAAATTGATGTGTTGCATGTAAACAGCATGGGTAGCCTAATATTCTAAAGAGCCTAGTATCGCATTCAAGTTATTATATACTGTTTCATGTTATTTTGATTATTAATCATTATTTACATGCAGTAAATTATTAAGATATCCTTTATATGCAATTGCAGGGCCAGATGTCTTTTAATATACCTGAAATGAGTTATCAATCATTGAATTTGAAAAAAACATAGATCGTTCGAGCATGATGTGACTTGTTTGATACAAGCTTGTCTTTTCGTGTGCTTGTGTGTTAGATTATCGATGCAAATGACCGAGTTGTTTTTTATATACATAAACATTCAAATATATTATTGAAAAATAAGATTGAATGTGTATCACAACAGTTGATTTTCATGTATTCATGTACTAGAAATGCGCAGGTGTCACATCCATCAAAATCCCTGCTTTGTTGGTGGACAGATGAAATGAAACGGACGATAACAGGACATACAAAGAGCAGGTTTCGGTACCGTACTGGTACTGCGTTTTTATTTCATGCAACACCTAGTTTTTTATACTTTTTTCTCCTTTCCTACGACCAATAGCTCTGTTCACAGCTTAACCACCAGCCAGTCACACCCTGCATTGATTCCCCATGCAGGACAGTAACCTCTCATGACAGTGTGACACTCAAGACTCAATGAGCCTTCCAGCAAGAGCTGCTCAGAAGGCAGGTCATTACTGTGGTGCCTTGGCAGCTTGTACACATGGAAACTTTGATATTTAATATTCCAATGTGAAAAAGTGAACGCTAGAGAGTTATTTATTGATGTATCCCTTGCGAACGCACAAAAGTTACAATCTTCCTGTGATTCTACAGTCTGCTGGAGTGAGAGAAGATTGCAAAGTCTTCTTAAAGTGAAGTGTGTAGTGTGTAGCTACAGACAAGCAATATGATGCATTTTGTCCAACAAACTCTTTGGCTAATAACTGAAGACCTTTTTACCAAGAGTTACGTATTTTTTAAGTGCGTTTCTTTATTGTTACGTGTTATTTCCCCCCAAAAAAACATTTGTCATAAAGTCATACCATGCCTTTAAGGACGTGAGTGATATACAAGAAACAATCATATGTGTGAATGCGAGAAGGACAGGGACTTCTGAAGATACAAGAGACGTTTCTCTTGACACGGTTTTGTTTCTTGTGGACTAGTCATTATTGATACAGATTAGAACAAGTGCCAATGCAAAATACCATTATATATTGATGTAAGGTAATTCATGTTCAGATGAACCACAGAGCCACATGCTCGCCTTCCTGGAGCATCACAGTCATGGCATGAAGGGATCACCCAAAAGGGCTTGTGGGACGCTGCTGCCAACCACCGTGGCTCACTGTGCCACCCACCAGCACAGCGTGCGGCCACTCACTGGTTCATTCGGACGTGCTGTATCATAACAACATAGTGAACAAAATGCTTAGCTTTTTGTACTCTATTTTTCTTTTAATACATAAATAAGTATGTGTGTGTGTATGTGTGTGTGTGTGTGTGTGTGTGTGTGTGTATATATATATATATATATATATATATATATATATATATATATATATATATATATATATATATATATATATATATATTAGGGGTAGGCGATGGACGAACTAATAGCGTACTGGGCCCACATTCACCGCGTGATGGACGACGCGGGTTCGAATCCCCACGCTACCATTCGGATTTTTCAGTCACCGCCGAGTGGCTTAAAACTACCCACATGCTGTCCTGAAGACCACCCATCAACCCGGACTCTAGAGGAAGCCGTCCAAGCGAATCATGAACGAGTTCCGGGGGGCAGCATGAGCCAATGCAAGATGGCGCCACTATAAACACTCGCCTGCGCCAGAACGGGCTGGGCCGACCATCAGGCCCCACCTGGAAGAAGCCTTGGGCCGACCATCAGGCCCCACCAGGGAGATGCCTACCGGCGCAACAGGCAACGACGTAAAAAAAAAAAAAAATATATATATATATATATATATATATATATATATATATATATATATATATATATATATATATATATATATATATATATATATATATACACACACAGTGGTGGTCACCGCTTCGCCAACTGGTAATCCACTAATTAAAAAGTTAGCTTCGATTATGCTAAACCACTAAACTGGTAAATAAATTAGTGGACGCTAATGCTAACCACTAACTTTTTATATGGATTTAGCTTCGGTTTAGTATTTTGGCTCAAGAATAATTAAAACCAGACCTAGTGACCCGATATTTCAATATGTTGTAGCTTAGACATATTGAAATGTTGTAGCTTAGACATAGAGCTTTCCAGAAAGGCATAGCAAGTCAAAATCAAATCAGCTGCTGCCGGCTCCTTAACAGGGTCAGCATCCTCAGGCGGAACAAAAACGTCCTCACTCGGGTCATCTTCCATGACGTCGATAACGATAAAAAAGGCGACAATAATGGACGCGACTACAGTGACAACGTCACAACAGAACTGAACAAAGAGCCCAACAAGCAACAACAAGAAGAGAAAGAAGCCTCCAGTTTATCCTAAAACCGTATATTTTACACAAAATTTCGTGCAAATTTAAGTATTTTTAACTTTTTCCATAACTGACACTTTTGTTTCTTTTATTTACAGTTAGGTTTATTTCCTGTCAGGTGGAAAATATTGAATTTTTGTTATTAAATTCTGTATTCAAAGAGTTGGAAATGGAAGTTTCCCTAATAACATTCAATTACCCTATTTTAAGGCATAATTTACCCAAAAGTGGAAGCCCAGGAATTATTGCACCGTGTGGCTCAACTGGTCCTGTGTCTGCCCACAACGGACAAGAACAAACCTGTATGAATTTTTAGTGGATTTTAAGTTAGCGGAGGAGGAACCACATTAAGCGGAAGCGAATTGGTCCGCTAACTGTTTCCAAAGTTAGCGAAAACGCTAATCAGCTAATTAAAACACTAGCTTTATATATATATATATATATATATATATATATATATATATATATATATATATATATATATATATATATATATATATATATATATATATATATATATATATATATATATATATATATATATATATATATATATATATATATATATATATATATATATATATATATATATATATATATATATATATATATATATATATATATATATATATATATATATATATACACACACACACACACACACACAAGCAAGATGGAAAATTTCAAACTGTATTTTTAATAAGTACTTGTGTTAATAAAAGTGTTGTGGAAATAAATATAATTCTTACTTCTCACCTTCCAAAAATATTTCCTTACTGGATCTTTATGCCAAACCTTTAAACTGAGAACATGCTAACAAACCAACAAGAACTGGAGTGAATCAAGACACACACACACTGGTTAGAGCGCTGTGCTGCCAGGCTTCACAGTCTGACAGGTCGGCGGTTCGAGCCTGCTCAGGCCGGATTTTTTCCATTGACTAGGAGTGATTACTGTTCCCCCTTGAGCAAGGGGAGGAGCGAGAAAGTTACCAGGAAGGAAAATAAGAAAGGAAAGAAATAGGAAATTAAGCTCTAAAAAGAAGAAGAAAAAAGATGGAGAGAGAGGGGGGGAGGGTGGATGGGAGGAAAGGACGGGGAGAGGAAAGGAGGGAATGTGGAAGAGACTGAGAGTTACTATGCATTTCAGGCGCTATGAAACACAGTTTTTCCAATATAACATTTTAACCAAGCGTCGGACAAGGATGGTATTCTGAAAGACGAAGATTAAGACCCCGACCTAATTGGCAAAAATAGGCTTAGGTGCCAAATGTGGATGATTACGGCACTTGTAGGAGTAACTTTAAGGTAAACTTCACTAAAATATACAGGCACGGGTAGCGAGGCTAGGTGCCATCATCATGTACGCACCACCGCCTCTCGTTGAAATCGTGACGTCAATGTGACGTTTTACTATGAAGTAGTAGTAATCACTGACTCAACTGGTAGCTCTCTCTCTCTCTCTCTCTCTCTCTCTCTCTCTCTCTCTCTCTCTCTCTCACACACACACACACACACACACACACACACTAGTTCAGTCCTATACATAGGGATGATGCTCATTTGAGGTTATTATATATTTGCGAAAAAGTTTTACTCGCAGGAAATTACTTATCCTTTGCATGGAAAATACGGTCTTTGGTACAACATGTGTCATGCCCCGGGAGCTGTATTTTCTCTTTTACTATTATCCAACACGATCTCTGCGTGTATCGAAATACACGAGAAATTAATCAAGACCAGGAGAGGGTATCGCCGGCTGCATGGGATTGAACCCGCGACCAGCGTGACGAGAGAGCCACTCCTTACCGAGTCGGCCAAAGAGGTACCCCACTGGCTATGTGGGTTATGGGAGGGTCGTTCATCAGGCATAGTCGCCGCACTACACGACTTTATCCTCTATGTAGATTAATTTATGTGTATTGAGACCTTTAGACTGTGACCAATTTTGGTGCACTATTTCACAATGTCCCCGGAGAGGTGGTGGCTGAGTCGTCAAATTAACGGCCCCGTGTTCAGGAGAACGCGAGTTCAATCCCCGCCCGGTACCACCAAGCTGGGATTTTTCAGCCGCCGCCGAGTGGCTTAAAACTACCCACATGCTGTCCAGAAGACCACCTATCAACCCGGACTCTAGATTCTAGGATCAAAGATGAGCTCTGGGAGGGCAGCATGAGCCAATGCAAGATGGCGCCACTATAAACACTCGCCTGCGCCAGAACGGGCTGGGCCGACCATCAGGACCCACCGGAAAGAAACCTTGGACTGACCATCAGGATCCACCGGGAAGCCTACCGGCGCAATAGGCCGCAATGTAAAAAAAAACAAAAAAAAAAAAGAGACCTCCAACCCTCCCCTTTTTCTATTACCCTCGGAGCATGGGCCATCCTACCTGTTACTCCTTCGGGGAAACTCAACAGAAATGCAGGAGAGGATGCCCACCGCTAGACACCACTGTCATGCCCCGGGAGCTGTATTTTCTCTTTTTCTATTATCCAACACAACCTCTGTGTATATCGAAACACACGAGAAATTAATCAAGACCAGGAGAGGGTATTCGCCGGCTGCCTGGGATTGAACCCGCGACCAGTGTGACGAGAGAGCCACTCCTTACCGAGTCGGCCAAAGAGGTGCCCCACTGGCTAAGTGGGTTATGGGAGGCTCGTTCATCAGGCATAGTCGCCGCACTACACATGCTGTAAGTATATAACACAGAGCAGTGGCTGAACTATTGTTACTGTGTGTGTGTGTGTGTGTGTGTGAGAGAGAGAGAGAGAGAGAGAGAGAGAGAGAGAGAGAGAGAGAGAGAGAGAGAGAGAGAACTGCCGGTTGAGATGACTACTACGTCATAGTTACACGTCACATGGACGTCACGAACGAGAGGCACCTAGCCTCGCTACCTGTGCCTGTATATTTTAGTGCAGTTTACCTTAAAGTTACTCCTACAAGTGCCGTAATCATCCACATTTGGCACCTAAGGCTATTTTTGCCAATTAGGTCGGGGTCTTAATCTTCGTCTTCCAAAATACCATCCTTGTCCGACGCTTTGTTAAAATGTTATATTCGAAAAACTGTTTCATAGCGCCTGAAACACATAGTAGCTTCTTAAATATTTCCCTTTATGATAAGTTTTTGAGTAAGCATGGATCATTATCTCTACACTCTAAGACCTGTAATAAGGAAACCAGAATGGAGGACTTTTTGAATTCCATGCAAGTAGGGGCCAGCACTGTGCCATCTGGTGTCTCGGCGTGGTAGTGGAAATACAACACCTCTCATGTCCCTCTTTTTTAAAATGGCTGAGAGGTTGAGCACATGCTACAATATTTCAGTAAAATACAAATGAAAATATAGCAAATAAGAAAGTGTTGGTCACCTTAATTGCTTTATATTTTTGTATAATAAAAAAAAAATCAAGCCATTGTAGGGAAAACTTTGCAACTCCAATTGCTTCTTGACACCCTCTTATCAAGGTGATAATGGTAAAATCAGGCTTCAGGAAGGATTTTTTTTTCTTCTATAATTTTGGATCTATATTTATATTTTCATACAAAATTATTTGAATTTTATTGAAATATTGTAGTAATTTGCCTCACTCCTTGCAAATAAGAAAATGAGGGGTGTTGCATTTCCGTCTCCTTCCCGCCAACGGACTGGGTACAGTTGTGACCCCGGACAAAATTCAGTTCAAAATATCCGTCACTGAAATGAAACATCAAGGTGAGGCTAGGCCAATGCCAAATAAAATATGAAACTAGCCAGGGCCGGATTATCCTGTACGCCAAGTACACCATGGCGTAGGGCCCCAAGCAGTGAGGGTCCCACAAAACCTAATAGACCCGACCCATAATAATTATTGGGCCCTCACAAAATGGAAATCCCGGAAATGCCTGTAGCCTCAGGGAGATTAGTATGTTTCGTTGGACTGTTGATCGAAAAAAAATAGAAAAATAAATAAATAGATAAAATAAAACAGCGAGAATTTGTTTACAAGTGTTGGCAATACAATTAAGTCAACAGCGCCGGCGGGCGGCGGGAAACCGGCAACTCGCCAGTATGGATTAATATATTCATAAAAATCATATATTAACACTTCAATATGTTGACTATCTTGTATTAAAACCATTTTAAGATATCTATATAAAAAGTTACAAATTTTATATAATCATTTCACTATAGAAACCAACCTATATTAAGCGCCTTATTATACATGTTATTTTTTTTTTTTTTTGTATTCAACCTTATTTCTTCCCATTTATGAATAATACTAAAAAAAAAAAATAACATATATAATAAGGCACTTAATATAGATTGATTTATATAATGAAATTATATAAAATTAGTAACTTTTTATATAGATATCTTAAAATGATTTTAGTACAAGATAGTCAACATATTGAAACGTTTATATATGATTTTTTATGCAGATATATTAATTGTTGTGTCGTCATGAAGGTTTTTCGTCGCGACTTCTGGTCGAGCTCGAGGAAAAACTACTAAAGCTAGGAAGGCGTTCTTGGTGGCAAATGAAAGCTCTTTTAATACACATTAATGATCAGAAAAAAAAAATTGTAGCATTAAATAAATAAAAAAGTTAAAAGCAAAAAACTAGGACGTGTCCAAAGCGCGGCAAAAGGGCCGAAAAACAGGCTATTTTGTGATGGCTCGACGATGAACTTGGAATCGACATTACCAAGAGGGGCTACATGCCAAACTACAGCCTTCTAGAGGCAATAGCAAGGCCACACTAGACGAAAACGGCAAAGTGTCTGGAGTTCATCAAAATCGCTCTCGACAGGGTTTACGTTTGAAGCTCTAGCGACGAAACTACTGGGAGTAGGGAAATGTTATTCACCATATTGGAAAGCACACTGACAGGGCTAAATCATTTGGTAAATAAGGTTTTTGAAATTCTAAAAAATGAGCGGGTTTCAAGGATGGGAACTCCAAAATATTTTTTTTTCAGTCGTTGTTTGCGAATATATTCAGTTTTTTACCCTTTCGAGTCGGTCGCTAATTAATAAATATAGCCCTTGCATTTTGCCGTCGATTGATACCAAAAACTTTATGTAGCCTCAGAAATAAGGGAGTTATTGCGATTCGCACCAAAGCGGTTGATTTTCCAAAATTCGCGGCTTAATGACAAGGGCGCCGCAAAATCAAAAGAGTAAGCCATCCATTACTTGAGATGTCAGTGACTGTAGAGAGATTCTTGAAGTTTCTTCCTATTTTCAGCCATTCAGGTGAAAGTCTTCAACAAGATGTACTGAAAACTCTCGAGAAAATTACTCTATCCCTTGATGACTGCAGAGGCCAAAGTTATGACAACACTGCAAATATGTCAGGGAAATATGCTGGTCTACAAGCAATAATTAAGGAAATACATCCATTAGCAGATTACATTCCATGTGCAGCACATTCTTTAAATATAGTTGGAATTGCCAGTGTCAACTGTTGCCTGGATGCTTGCAATTTCTTTGGACTTGTGCAGGAATTATATGCATATTCAGTTGGATCAACAAATAGCTAGAATTTACTAACAAAGTGATTGTCACCTAATGAAAATGGTAGAATTCTAACCTATCTTTATCTTTCCGTTGTATTTCCATTCTGAATCAGTGAAATGTGGTAGAATTCTAAAAAAAAAAACATTATCACACGTTGGCATTCCATTCTGAATCAGTGAAAGCACTGCACTTAACTAGCATCTATGGTGTGTTAATCAAATGAAAGGGAAAGAAAAACTAACTCTAGGAGTTATATACAGGCCACCCAACCTTAACAGGCAGGACACGAGTATATTACTAAGGAGATTGGCAGGACGAGTATGAGTAGAAATGTCTGCGTAATGGGGGACTTTAATTATAGGAATATAGACTGGGAAGATCTAGTGGGTGACCTGGAAGCCGAGGACTTTCTTGAAGTTATACAAGATAATTTCCTTAAGCAGGTAGTTACTGAGCCTACCAGAGGAGATAACATATTAGACTTAGTCCTAACCAATAATGGGAACTTGCTACGTGAGTTGGAGGTGGGCGGAGAGTTAGGAAATAGTGATCACAGAACGGTTCGTTTTAGTAGACTGGGCGGGTAACCTGAACCAAACCCAGTGTTAGTGCCAGATTTTAGAAGAGCAAACTACGAGGGGCTTCGAAGACATCTTGAAGGGGTAAACTGGGATAATTTAGGGATTCATGAGGGCCAGAACTGCGGATTGGAGAGCCAGGAGAACCAGGTAGAAATGTCTTACAATAATTTAGTTAGAGTAATAGTAGAGGGCAAGAACAGCATATACCACAGCGAACACTTAGAAAAGAAAACAATGATCCTAAGTGGATGACTCGTGGACTAAAACACGAGATTGGGTTAAAGAAGGTAATTTATCAGAAAATAAAGAATGGGGAAACACATCTCAGGGGCCGGTACGTCGAACTATCTAGATTAGTTAAGAAAAACAACAGGATAGCAAAAAAGAACTATGAGATCAAAGTAGCAAATGAGGCGAAAAGTAATCCTAAGGGCTTCTTTAAGATGTATATAACAAAACACGGGAGAAAATTGGACCGCTGAAAACAAACACAGGGGAGCTAGTAGAAAATTACGAAAATATGAGCACATTGTTGAACGACTACTTCCTTTCAGTATTCACACAGGAGGATCGAACGACTATACCGGAAAGAGTTCAGGTGTACGAGGGCGGGGATGGCGATAAATTGAGGGATATAATCATTACCAGGCAAGTAGTTCAGGATGAGATAGATAAGCTTAAGAAGAACAAGTCGCCAGGTCCTGACGGGATATTCCGAGGGTATTAAAGGAGTTAGGTGATATAATCAGTGATCCACTAACCGACATCTTTAAGATGTCGGTAAATACTGGCTATGTGCCGAGCCTATGGAAAGTAGCTAATGTGACGCCGATTTTTAAAAAGGGGGACAGGTCAGTTGCTTCAAACTATCGCCCAATTAGCTTAACATCGGTTATAGGGAAGATGCTGGAGTCCATAATAGCCAGGAACATTCGGGAGCATTTAGAGAAACATAGCTTAATTCACGACTCGCAGCATGGGTTCACAAAAGGTAGGTCATGCCTCACCAATCTCTTGTCCTTCTACAATAAAGTATTTGAGGCGGTTGACAGAGATGAAAATTATGATGTAATCTATCTTGATTTTAGTAAAGCGTTTGACAAAGTTCCTCACCAACGACTGTTGCTTAAATTACAGGCTCACGGAGTAGAGGGTAAAGTTTTGAACTGGGTCAAGGCGTGGCTTAGCAATAGGAAGCAAAGAGTGCAAATCAATGGTAAAAGATCTGACTGGGGATGTGTTACGAGTGGGGTCCCACAAGGTTCGGTATTAGGTCCACTTTTGTTTATTATTTATATCAATGACTTAGACACAGGAATTAGTAGTGATGTTAGTAAATTTGGAGATGATACCAAGATCGGTAGAGTAATTGAGTCGGATCAGGACGCTAGTATTCTCCAAGGTGAACTCAACAGATTATATGACTGGGCGGATAAATGGCAGATGGAGTTCAATGTAGGGAAGTGCAGTATTCTGAGTGTAGGTAGGAACAACCCCTCACATAACTATTGCTTAAATGACACTCTCATAAGTAGGTCTGGGTTCGAGAGGATTTAGGGTCTTAGTGAGCTCTGATCTCCGTCCAAGGGCACAATGCATTCAAGCTAGAAATCGAGCTAATAGGGTACTGGGATTTATTTCAAGGAGCGTAAGCAACAGAAGCCCCGAAGTCTTCCTCAAACTATATTTAGCATTAGTTAGACCTCATCTTGACTATGCGGTTCAGTTCTGGTCACCCTACTATAGAATGGATATCAAAATGTTAGAATCGGTGCAGAGGAGGATGACTAAGATGATTCCAGGGTTGAGCAACTTGCCATACGAGGAAAGACTCAAACAGTTAAACTTGCATTCTCTAGAAAGGCGAAGGGTGCGTGGAGACATGATCGAGGTTTATAAATGGATAAAGGGCTTTAATAAGGGAGACATTCATAAGGTTTTGTTGGTAAGAGAACCGGGTAGGACACGAAGTAATGGGTTTAAACTGGATACATTCAGATTCAACAGGGACATAGGCAAAAATTGGTTTACTAACAGGGTGGTGGATGAGTGGAATAGGCTTAGCAGTCATGTGGTGAGTGCCAATACAATTGTCACATTCAAAAATAGACTAGATAAATTCATGGACAGCGATATTAGGTGGGATTAGATACACGGGAGCTTAGGGTCAAAGGAGCTGCCTCGTACAGGCCTACCGGCCTCTTGCAGACTCCTGCGTTCTTACGTTCTTATGTTCTTATGTAAAACGAGATGCTCGACTTGCTGCATCAGTTTTTTGCATAGAAAATGTGCCTTCTTGAAAATGCATTTATGTGTGTTCTTTAGAAAAAATATCCTCCAGCACTTTCAGAAAGCTAGTACTCTTCTAATGCAATAATGCAATCATTTCTGGGTTAAAGCCGGAACACTCAAGCAAGCCTGATTCTCTTCACCGTTGGGATGATCTAAATTCTAGATTTACCTAATTTGTAATTGTCATGAGACTTACCACCATTCATCATGCTACTATTGTCATATTCCTCCTACTCATCCCCTCTATGACTCCTTTATGCTTGTTATAAAGATTCTTCAAAATTATGTTTTCTATGCCCTCTCTGGCCTCAATCCTCAGAAGGCTTATGGATGGCTTATGGATGGCTTATGGATGGAGTGCCTCCTATTGTCCTTAAAAACTGTCTCCGTGCTGTCACCCTGCCTGGTCAAACTCTTTCGCCTCTGCCTGTCAACATTTACCTTTCCTTCCTGCTGGAAATATGCCTTCATACAGCCTGTGCCTAAGAGGGGTGACCGTTCCAATCCCTCAAACTACCGTCCTATAGCTTTACTTTCTTGTCTATCTAAAGCTTTTGAATCAATCCTTAACCGGAAGATTCAAAAGCACCTTTCCACTTCTGACCTTCTATCTGATCGCTAGTATGGGTTCCGCAAGGGGCGTTCTACTGGTGATCTCCTAGCCTTCTTAACTGACTCTTGGTCATCTTCTCTTAGCCGTTTCGGTGAAACCTTTGCTATTGCGCTGGACATATCAAAAGCTTTTGATAGGGTCTGGCACAAATCTTTGCTTTCCAAACTACCCTCCTACGGTTTCTATCCTTTTCTCTGTACCTTTATCTCCAGTTTCCTTTCTGACCGTTCTATTTAAGCTGTGGTAGACGGTCACTGTTCTTCCCCTAAACCTATTAACAATGGTGTCCCACAGGGTTCTGTCCTATCTCCCACTATCTTTCTGTTGTTCATTGATGATCTTCTTTCCAAAACGAACTGTCCTATTCATTCCTCCGCCGATGATTCCACTCTGCATTACTCAACTTCTTTTAATAGAAGACTCACCCTACATGAACTTAACGACTCAAGGCTGGAGGCTGCAGAACGCTTAGCCTCAGACCTTACTATTATTTCCGATTGGGGCAAGAGGAACCTGGTGTCCTTCAACGCCTCAAAAACACAGTTTCTCCACCTATCCACTCGACACAATTTTCTAAACAACTATCCCCTATTATTTGACAACACCCAGCTATCACCTTCATCAACACTAAACATCCTCGGTCTATCCTTAACCCAAAATCTCAACTGGAAACTTCATATATCATCTCTTACTAAATCAGCTTCCTCGAGGTTGGGCGTTCTGTACCGTCTCCGCCAGTTCTTCTCCCCCGCACAGTTGCTGTCCATTTACAGGGGCCTTGTCCGCCCTCGTATGGAGTATGCATCTCATGTGTGTGGGGGGGTCCACTCACACAGCTCTCCTTGACAGAGTGGAATCAAAGGCTCTTCGTCTCATCAGCTCTCCTCCTCATACTGATAGTCTTCTACCTCTCAAATTCCGCTCCCATGTTGCCTCTCTTTCTATCTTCTATCGATATTTTCATGCTGACTGCTCTTCTGAGCTTGCTAACTGCATGCCTCCCCCCCTCCCGCGGCCCCGCTGCACAAGACTTGCTACTCATGCTCATCCCAATACTGTCCAAACCCCTTATGCAAGAGTTAACCAGCATCTTCACTCTTTCATCCCTCACGCTGGTAAACTCTCGAACAATCTTCCTTCATCTGTATTTCCTCCTGCCTATGACTTGAACTTTTTCAAGAGGAGGGTATCAGGACACCCCTCCTCCCGAAATTGACCTCTGATTTCGAACACTCCTGTAACCTCTGTAAGTAGCGGGCCATTTTTTTTTTTCATTACGCCCTTGCACTGTCTCCATAGCTGTAAAAAAAAATTACAGATCAATTGGCCATTTATTGGAGCAATTATATAGTCTAAGTTCCCCTTTCAATACCCCGGGATCATGGTTCATCTAATTGATAAACCATTTTTTTCATCTTCAGCAGACCCAGTACATAATGTATATTCATGCCAAATTTAAATATATTTCTATGTAACAGATCAACTTAAAAATGGGCTCTTAACTGATCCATGAAGGGCACTGCTTTTTGTGCAAAATTTGACACATTTTTTACCATTTACCTGAACTCTGCAGCCTGCCGCTGAGCCACACCTTGATACATCAGTAAATTTTGACATCACTATCATGGACTCATTTTTCATTTTTTGTCTCTTCACACAGTTCCACACACCTGTGTGGAATAATGTAAGATAAGTAAAGCATAACTCTTTCAAGAGGAGGGTATCAGGACATCTTTCCTCCCGTATTTGATCTTGCTTTCGGCCACCTCTTTTGTTTCTTTTTTAGGAGCAGCGAGTAGCGGGCATTTTTTTTATTGTTGTTTTCTTTTTTTGTGTGCCCTTGAGCTGCATCCTTTGTTGTAAAAAAAAATAAAAATAAATAACTCAACACTTAGTACTGTTATGCGGAGAGCCATGAACCTGGGCATCACTGATGGCATAACTTGTGATTATATTGTTACATACTTAGGCTGTGATGACTAAGGTTTATACATAAGAAATGCACATCAAGTGTGACTGTGTGGCTATTATTCTAGTTTGAATTGAATGATGTAGCAATGCAATTTTTCTGTAAAACTTATTTGCAGTATAGCCAAAATACCTCTTTGAATAATGAAACAAATAATTATTGGTACAAACTGGAATTTTTCTGATCACAAAAACATATGCTGTTGACAGGTTTGGTAGGTTTGAATGCAATGCAACTGTATGTGAGCAGTAATGATCAACATTACATGAAATAAATAACAAAAATATAGAGGAAAAAGGTCACTCCTCCCTCTACAAAATCCTGATTGCACCCAACTGAGTCATCACCCACCACAAAGCAGCCGCTTCATAAACTTGACTAGTGAAAAGGTAACCAAATTTTTTGCATTTTAGTATTGCCTTTAACAGTCTCTAATCAGAGTATTATTTTGTAAATTTATAGGTTTCTTGCACCTACTGTGTAGTGATCAGCTGCCTGGTGTGGAAAGTCCTCCAAACCCACCTAGCAAGTGTAGTACTGCACCTCTTTGGCAGACTTAGCAGAAGGGTTGTTTCCCATCTGGCCTATTGCAGGTTTGATGCCTGGCCCCAGAACCATTCGTTTCAGGGGCGTAATTATGGTAAATTCTGGGGGGGAACTAGAGGGCATCATAGGTTCATGAGTGTAGGGGGGTAATTGGGTGAGCAAAGCGACTATGCACAGCTGGGTTATTTTTTTGGAAAATTAACCATTTCTTGGAAAACATTGGGGGGCTATAGCCTCCCTAGCCCCACCAGAAAATATGGCCTCTGTTTCCCCCTTTCTGGGTTTGTATCAATTTCTTGTGTGTTTCGTGACATGCGAGGTCATGTGGATGTACAGGAAAGTGGAATTCTGGCCAATTCAAGTGGTGGCTAAAGCAGCGAAAGCCTCTCCTGTGTTCTGTTGTGCCTCCCCTGTGTTGGGAACAGGATGATAGATGCCCACTCTCTCCAAAGGGTTCATGGCAAACAGAAGTTTTAGCAGGCAACACACAAATTGGTCTAATGGAAAAGGAGCCGTGTAGTGACCCGCCTGGTGTGGAAAGCCTCCCAGACCCACTTAGCCAGCAGGGTAGATACCTCTTTGACCAACTTAGTGGAAGAGTGCTTCCCCGTCTATAGCTGGTTGTGGGTTCAAGCCCTTGTGCTGGAAAATTTGTTTCTCCTTCTTCAGGTCTGGATAAATTTATCGTGCAGCTTGTGACACGCAGAGGTTGTGTGGATGTACAGGAAAGTGGAATTCTGAGCAGTACAATGTCACGAATGTCTCATAATTCAACTTACTTATGTTTGTTTTGAAGGACTGTGGCCAGGTGTGAAAATCAAGGATTGTTTGAAGGACAGTGGCCAGGTGTGAAAATCAAGGATTGTTTGAAGGACAGTGGCCAGGTGTGAAAATCAAGGATGTTTTGAAGGACAGTGGCCAGATGTGAAAATCAAGGATGTGTTGAAGGACTGTGGCCAGGTGTGAAAATCAAGGATGTTTTGAAGGACAGTGGCCAGGTGTGAAAATCAAGGATGTTTTGATGGACAGTGGCCAGGTGTGAAAATCAAGGATGTTTTGAAGGACTGTGGCCAGGTGTGAAAATCAAGGATGTTTTGAAGGACTGTGGCCAGGTGTGATAATCAAGGATGTTTTGAAGGAAAGTGGCTAGGTGTGAAAATCAAGGATGTTTTGAAGGACTGTGGCCAGGTGTAAGGGTCGAGGATTGCTAATTTTGGGAGCTATATACTCAGCCTATTATGATCATCCACCAGATTAGGATATGTGTTTTAGGAATATATACCCATATATTTTACACAAGGTTAGTTTTACTCACATCAGCAGGTGGCCTCATGTGTTCTACAAATCAAACAACAGGGGCATAGGCTGAGGGGTGCGTCACCTCGCCCACCCTACGACACACAAGGGTTCCTCCAGGCAAGTCTCCATGCAGGCCTCCTTACCATCCTAAGTAGGCTACCTATCTTATGGCAGGATTTATCAACTTCCTCGAACCATGAATTTTGTGAGTGTCCCCATAAAGTGGGGTAAGCCGATGGAACAGCTAACTTTACTTGGCTGGGAAGGGGCTGTATCATGCTGAGGACACTGATGGAACAGCTAACTTGGCTTGGATGGGAAGGGGCTGTATCATGCTGAGGAAACTGATGGAACAGCTAACTTGGCTTGGATGGGAAGGCTGTATCATGCTGAGGAAACTGATGGAACAGCTAACCTGGCTTGGCTGGAAGGGCTGTATCATGCTGAGGAAACTGATGGAACAGCTAACCTGGCTTGGCTGGGAAGGGCTGTATCATGCTGAGAAACTGATGGAACAGCTAATTTGACTTGGCTGGAAGGCTGTATCATGCTGAGGAAACTGATGGAACAGCTAATTTGACTTGGCTGGGAAGGGGCTGTATCATGCTGAGGACACTGATGGAACAGCTAACTTGGCTTGGATGGGAAGGGGCTGTATCATGCTGAGGAAACTGATGGAACAGCTAACTTGGCTTGGATGGGAAGGGGCTGTATCATGCTGAGGAAACTGATGGAACAGCTAACTTGGCTTGGATGGGAAGGGGCTGTATCATGCTGAGGAAACTGATGGAACAGCTAACATGGCTTGGCTGGGAAGGGGCTGTATCATGCTGAGAAACTGATGGAACAGCTAACCTGGCTTGGCTGGGACGGGGCTGTATCATGCTGAGAAACTGATGGAACAGCTAACCTGGCTTGACTGGGAAGGGGCTGTATCATGCTGAGGAAACTGATGGAACAGCTAACCTGGCTTGGCTGGGAAGGGGCTGTATCATGCTGAGGAAACTGATGGAACAGCTAAACTGTCTTGGCTGGGAAGGGGCTGTATCATGCTGAGGAAACTGTTGGAACAGCTAACCTGGCTTGGGAAGGGCTGTATCATGCTGAGAAACTGATGGAACAGCTAATTTGACTTGGCTGGGAAGGGGCTGTATCATGCTGAGGAAACTGATGGAACAGCTAATTTGACTTGGCTGGGAAGGGGCTGTATCATGCTGAGGAAACTGATGGAACAGCTAATTTGACTTGGCTGGGACGGGGCTGTATCATGCTGAGGAAACTGATGGAACAGGTAATTTGACTTGGCTGGGAAGGGGCTGTATCATGCTGAGGAAACTGATGGAACAGCTAACCTGGCTTGGCTGGGAAGGGGCCGTATCATGCTGAGAAACTGATGGAACAGCTAATTTGACTTGGCTGGGAAGGGGCTGTATCATGCTGAGGAAACTGATGGAACAGCTAATTTGACTTGGCTGGGAAGGGGCTGTATCATGCTGAGGAAACTGATGGAACAGCTAATTTGACTTGGCTGGGAAGGGGCTGTATCATGCTGAGGAAACTGATGGAACAGCTAATTTGACTTGGCTGGGAAGGGGCTGTATCATGCTGAGGAAACTGATGGAACAGCTAATTTGACTTGGCTGGGAAGGGGCTGTATCATGCTGAGGAAACTGATGGAACAGCTAACTTGACTTGGCTGGGAAGGGGCTGTATCATTTTTTTTTTTTTTTTTTACGTTGATTGCCTATTGCGCCGGTAGGCATCTTCCCGGTGGGGCCTGATGGTCGGCCCAAGGCTTCTTCCAGGTGGGGCCTGATGGTCGGCCCAGCCCGTTCTGGCGCAGGCGAGTGTTTATAGTGGCGCCATCTTGCATTGGCTTATGCTGCCCCCCGGAGCTCGTTCTTGATTCGCTTGGACGGCTTCCTCTAGAGTCCGGGTTGATGGGTGGTCTTCAGGACAGCATGTGGGTAGTTTTAAGCCACTCGGCGGTGACTGAAAAATCCGAGTGGTAGCGTGGGGATTCGAACCCGCGTCGTCCATCACGCGGTGAATGTGGGCCCAGTATGCTACCACCTACGCCACCGCCTACCCTATGGCGGAGGAAACTGATGGAACAGCTAACTTGACTTGGCTGGGAAGGGGCTGTATCATGCTGAGGAAACTGATGGAACAGCTAACTTGGCTTGGATGGGAAGGGGCTGTATCATGCTGAGGAAACTGATGGAACAGCTAACTTGGCTTGGTTGTGAAGGGACTGTATCATGCTGAGGAAACTGATGGAACAGCTAACTTGGCTTGGCTGGGAAGGGGCTGTATCATGCTGAGGAAACTGATGGAACAGCTAACTTGGCTTGGATGGGAAGGGGCTGTATCATGCTGAGGAAACTGATGGAACAGCTAACTTGGCTTGGTTGTGAAGGGGCTGTATCATGCTGAGGAAACTGATGGAACAGTTAACTTGGATGGGGGAGGGAGTCGTGTTAAGGGAAGTAAGTCAATGGAACAGCTATAGCTTGTCTGGGGTGAGAGTCATATCACACTCATTAAGTCAACTGAGTTTGCAGTTGCCAAAGAACAAGGGCACCACTGGCCATCCTGCATACCCTGTGACAGGCACTGAACAGACAGAGCGGCAATGAACACTTGGTACCGGGGTGCCATCGAACCTGCCGGGAAAATGTAGAGTGAAACACACTACATTTATGCATTGATTTCTAATTTTCTATATATTTCAAGGTCGAGGGGGCAGCCCAGGAATAATATAATCAAAGGACCAGTAACTGTGCCTCACCTCACCACGCGCTCCCCAACCTGCCACTACTGTACAACTATTACCCGGACAAAGTATAAGTAGGAACAAACTTTGATACGTATTGTTTCCACACTCGCTTATCTGATGTGCTATATAATTTTCAAGACTGAACACAAGTACCGAACACTGCCCATGGCACATCCTTCCAGTCCGTATAGCCACATGTTGCAGCTTTCCCGGATATCAACTTGCAGGCTGCCAGCAGTTTTTTTGCCCATCTGACCTTTTTCACTGTAAATTCTTGTCATGCTGCTAAATGGATGGGCCAACCAGGTGAGCCTGCTGTGCTATAAAATCCCACGCTTGAAGTTCATATTAGCAGTTAAAGTCCTTGTAGTACTTATATGTTTTTTTTTTCATTTTAGTAGCTTTTAGTACGCCAGGACAGCCGTAATGATGGCCCAAAGATGCATAAATAGTTTGGTATTATTAACGTGCAGATTTCCTCCTACTTACCCAACTTAATCTTTTCACAAGTCATACATGATTTATATTACCTTCAAACCTCCTGGGAATCCCTGGGAAACAGTGAAAAGATCAAACAAATACTAAAATAGCCGTGATATGTTTGTGGGAACCTGCATGTCCTTAGGTGGCTTAATAACCCACAGCATCCTGTGGCAGGCACAACTTACAACTCACCACAATAAAAACCCAATAAGAATGTTTCCACACATTGTTGCATTGGCCCCCTGTGGCCATGCAGTCTCCCACACATTTCATGGCTATTTCTAAACTTATTTTGATCTTTACACTCTTTCCTACAATTTTCTGGGAGGTCTGAGATGTTAGTTTAATAAATGTATGACAAGAGTAGAGCAATTGGTTGAGTAAAGGATGATGTATTCCCATGTTGATAATACCAATCATACCCTGGAATAATAATACATAACTGGAATCACAGTAAGTTACACAATACCCTGCATTTTGTCAGCAGGAAATTTGTCAGATTGTGTTAGCTTAGGCGTGACCACTGTTAGTAATGTAACATCACACACCCTAATACATAAATGATTTAATTCCAGGAGGCGGGCCACCAACAGAGCCATCCCTGACACCCACTCAAAGCACAATCAAAAGCAGTCAAAGCAAAGCCTGCTCGGGATGGATAATAGAACATTTGCTGGACAACCATCAAAGGATTGGGGGAGACTGGTGCACATTGAAAAAAAAGAGGAGTGACACATAGTTACTATAATCTACCTGACCTCTCTCTCTCTCCCTCATCATTCCTTTCTCTGCTGCTGTATGTCATTCTGCTAACGTTGGTGGTTATGACTGTCCAAGCAACTCCTCTTAAGGGTGCAACTGTAGATCTTCATTGTTGTGTGTTGTAGTATGCATACCACTATTATCATCTAAAGATATCTATGCAGATATTCTGAAATGCATTCAAAAGTTAATGAATGACATGAGACAAAGAGAGAGATGCGTTGGGACTGATGTGGAAGAGTGGCAAAGGTGAAAAAAGGAGGAGGACGTGGAGGGGTGCAAATAAGAAAGCTAGAGTAAGAATAAGGAAAAGTGGGCATCTTTCAATCGATGAGCATTGTAGGCATACGAGATTTCCAGCACTCAGTGTAGGGTCAGAGTTTTTCCTTACATTCAGACAAGTATCAAATAGTGGTAAGAGGGACTAGCAAAATTTGTGACTAGAAAGGTGCAGAATTTATTAACTAACACATCACAGATAGCCATAATAAGACACTCAACATGTTTATATCTCTATCACAGCTCTGATGAAGCCTGCATTGTGTTGAGGCCATCACCTGAGAAGTCCCATGGTGCTGGCATTGTTGCTGCCGGGAGAGCAACGCTAGAAGAGCCCAAGCATCAGTGTTCTGGGGACGACCTGGAAGCTCTGTCTTCAATGTCTTTTGAACATTACTGCAGTCTGGATAAAGAAAACAGGGACATGACATTCATTTGTAAAGATGAAAACAAAAATTTATTTTGGGAAGTTATAATAAATAATGTGGGTAAAGTACAACAAAACCAAAGTGCAATAATTAGTCCATTATTAGTGTAATTAATATTTTATCATATAATGTTATGTTGTAAGATAAAACATATATAATAGTAAGAAACTTGTTATTTATTTAATAAATATAAAAATTATGAAAACTTCCTTAGTATTATTAATAATGGGAATTTTTGCTTGACATGATGGTGTAGGTATAGCTACAATGAAGACAAATGGTGTATAATGACAATACATTTCAAGGGTGAAAAACTTTGATCATGGTAATTGATTAACTGAAAAAAGTTTGAGTGTGAAAAAGTTACTGACTTCAGTGAATATTAAATGAACATAGTACCTGAAGTGAGTTGCAGCAAAGTGGTCCCTAAAGGTTCGTCCATTGTCTTGTCCCCAAGCTGCTGGTGCTATTGCCCCAACATCATGATATGGGGCAACATTTTGATTATCCAGATGCTCATCACCAAGAGGAATATTGCACCTCTTGCAAATGTTGTGCAGCAGTGCACATACATAGACAATCTGACACACCTTCAGTGGTGGACTGACCCTTATTTCACTGTGGAGAACTGGAAATCTTCGTTTCAGCTGGTCAATTCCCCTCTCCACAACATTCCTGGTCTTTGAGTGTGCTCTGTAATTAGAGAAATGGAAGTCACATTGTAAGGTTATTAGGATACTCAAACATTTCTAAGTGACACTTTTGTCTGGTCAAAGCATATATCCTACACTGAACTGTTTCAATCAACACTTGCAGTTACCTGTTCCCCAACCCCCCAAAATATTAATGAGATAATGAAATCATACCCAACCCATGGAGTGCACAGTTACACTATCCCTGCTTTACCTTGCAACATCCCCACAATTATGTTGATTCTGCATTGCAAACAGTATATGTAAACTTACATATTGTAATTTGCTTGTGGTCCTGGCTAGGGATTAAGATAAGGTGTCAGCAGCCAAGGTTTACAGAGATGCCCATGGTCTCCTAGCAGTGAGCATCCACGTGGGATTATACCAGCGTCAGAACACCGCTTAATAGCCTAATTTATGATGTTGCACAGTCTTCATTTTCATGGGTACCAATGTCATGATAATATGTGGAAACATTTTCCTACAATATTCTCTGAACCTATTTTGACCCTCAAGCAAAATGAAGCACGTTTACGTGGCCTAAGTATTTTACTGAATTATTTTTCAATCAACAATGTCTTTCAAATAAATTACTTATCTTCCAATACCTTGGAATCGTACATAATTTATTTTTTGCAGCAACTACATCCTATAGTGTGTGTGTGTGTGTGTGTGTGTGTGTGTGTGTGTGTACCCCACATAAATACTTTGCACTAATTTTATCTCCATATGCTAAAGTTTTCTGCAAGCAGGTAACGGAAAGGAAGCAATGGCACTGCATTGATGGAGCCCGGGTAGTGTGTCAGCCACGTGGCCCATGACAAGTATATCAAGGCTCATGACGTTCAGGAGGCAGCGTCCCTCCCTGCAGGCAAGGTTCAGACGATGAAGGGATATGTAGGTGAAAGACTTTCACAACTGCTGCTGATAATGTTTTACAGCGATAAGTATTGTTAAATCCATCCATCACAGCAGCAACACTAAAATAGAACCAGACGTGTGAAGTATCTCGATACCCTCTGAGCGCTGACGCCTCTCAAGGTCGTCAGCAGCCCGCCTTGACACCCCTATATCACAGGCTGCGTGGGTTACTGAGTGCCTATACTGAGGCAGTGGCTGATCTTAAGGCTAATAATAATCTCCTGTCACCTTACGGCACATTCCAACGGCTGGTGACCAAATTATGGTAAAGTATAAGGGCGTAATGGTGGGTTGGCGACACCGGTTGATGTAGACACAACACTCGCCTGCGCCAGAACGGGCTGGGCCGACCATCAGGCCCCACCTGGAAGAAGCCTTGGACCGACCATCAGGCCCCACCGGGAAGATGCCTACCGGCGCAATAGGCAAGCAACGTAAAAAAGAAAAAAAGAAAAAAATCTCAGCCTCTGGGTACTGGCGTAGAAGAGTCATGTACCAGGTAAATTTACCAGCTGTATCTAAAGGCGAATCCCGAGGGAAGTGGAGCCGACGGCGGGCAGGGGCACTGGTATTGGAAACAGGTCACTCTGGCCCCTAGTAACTCCACCCTGGCAACGCCGACCCCTCTACCAGTTTGAAATGAAATGTGTGTTGGTAAAAATATTTTTCTAGGTAAAAGAAAAAAGCTACATAGGTGATGATATACTATATATATATATATATATATATATATATATATATATATATATATATATATATATATATATATATATATATATATATATATATATATATATATATATATATATGATGTTTCGTCCCCCAAGGGAGTGTTACATCCCTCTCAACAGACACAACCACTACAAACTAGGGAAACATAGAAGACGTGACTGTAGCATTACAATATGTACACTAAAATTGTGAAGGGAAATATGTGGTATATAGAATTAAAATCAACCTTCCGTCATAAGAAAATGTGAAACACGTGATTATATTGCATACACTAAAGTTGTCAAGGGAAAGATGTATAAAAAAAAATACATAATCAACCTTCCATCATATGTTAAAATAGTCAAGGGAAAGAAACACAATATAAAATCAACCACTAGTCTTTCACTCTGTTGGTCCAGTTAACTTCGCACATGCCCTGAGCAACTGGTGCGTTGTTATATCATGCTCCTCGTTCTTTTTCCACAAAGAAAATATTTAGCCCTGTTGTGTGCGGTAAGTCCACCTCTGGTACCTGGCAAGTTTGACATCCTTTACCAGGCAGACTTGAATGTTGACATGTTCTGCTTCTCTATGGAGAACAGGGATAATAACATAAATAGGTATGTGTGCTCCACCTGCCTTTCCATTAAGACGTCGGTGGTAGCGTTCGACGTTATTGTTGGTCCTGATGTTTTGTCCATACACTGACCAGTCTCGCAGCGAAAAGTGTCCACTCAACCAAGTTTCTCGAACGTATGACATGAACTGTGAACATGGGCCATCAGGCGCTTTTGACTCAAGGTGACCGAAGGTCGTGTTAATGTGTTCCTCCTGGAGAAATGGGAGGGCCATGACCTGTTTGATAAAATCATGTGTGGGGTGGTGACTTACGTATGGGACTGCCAGGCCCAAAGACTGAACTTTTCTCCAAATCGCTTGGTTCCAGTGGAATGCACACCCCTGTATACATGAAGCTGGGAAAGTGGCTCGGACCGCTTGCCACAGGGCTATTTCAAAGTCCATGACAAACTTTTGTACTTTTCTTTGTGAGAGGAGGGAGCGAACATATTAAATACCTGCTTATAGTCCTACTTTCTCCTACTACTCATCAAGACAAATGTCAAGGGGACCTGCTTCACTTTTTTTTTTGTCCCCTTTCACAAATGCATGAATCCCCAGTAGCTGCATGAAGGGCTGTCGTACAACTTTGAGAGTTGCATCCACATACCAAGTTTTGGCATTTTCAAGGAGATTAAGCTGTTGTCTGGTTGCGAACTCTATGTGGCGTGCTTCATCCATTTCGATATCCCTCTGAAGGAAAACAGTTGGTATAAATTCAGTTTCTAAATTAAAATCCAGGGTTTTGGGCTCGGCGGGTCTTGCTTTTTGGCTTACGCGATTCACGGTGCGAGCCAAGTAGTCAGGATTTGGACCAGCACTGTTGCTTCCTTCAACCTGAGCCATGGCATCATCTACAAGACTGGCAGCAGATTTGAAAATGTTGCTCTTCTCTTTAGCCACGACTTTCACTTTGGTGGTGACTTTAGCCTT
>NW_026112013.1:177500-215000 GCF_024679095.1 Eriocheir sinensis
CACAACCACCACCACCAGCACAACGCCACAAAGCACACCCCACACAGCACCACCACCACCACCACCACCAGCAAAACGCCACACTGATCACCACACATCACTACCACCACCATCAGCACAACGCCACACTGCTCACCACACACATCACCACCACCACCACCACCACCAGCACAACGCCACACTGCTCACCACACACATCACCACCACCACCACCACCAGCACTACGCCACACTGCTCACCACACACATCACCACCACCACCACCACCACCACTAGCACAACGCCACACTGCTCACCCCACACATCACCACCACCACCACCACTAGCACAACGCCACACTGCTCACCACACACATCACCACCACCACCACCACCACCACCACAACGCCGCACTGCTCCCCACCCCATCACCACCACCACCACCACCACCACAACGCCACACTGCTCACCACACACATCACCACCACCACCACCACCAGCACAACGCCACACTGCTCACCACACACAGCACCACCACCACCACCACCAGCACAACGCCACACTGCTCACCACACACATCACCACCACCACCACCACCAGCAAAACGCCACACTGATCACCACACACATCACTACCACCACCACCAGCACAACGCCACACTGCTCACCACACACATCACCACCACCACCACCACCACCACCACCACAACGCCACACTGCTCACCACACACATCACCATCACCACCACCACCACCACCAGCACAACGCCACACTGCTCACCACACACATCACCACCACCACCACCACCACCACCACCACCAGCACAACGCCACACTGCAAACCCCACACATCCCCACCACCACCACCCCCCGCACCACGCCCCACTGCTCACCACACACATTACCACCACCACCACCACCAGCACAACGCCACACTGCTCACCACACACATCACCACCACCACCACCACCACCACCACCACCAGCACAACGCCTACTGCTCACCACACACATCACCATCACCACCACCACCACCAGCACAACGCCACACTGCTCACCACACACATCACCACCACCACCACCACCACCAGCACAACGCCACACTGCTCCCCACCAACATCACCACCACCACCACCACCACCACCAGCACAACGCCACACTGCTCACCACACACATCACCACCACCACCACCACCACCAGCACAACGCCACACTGCTCACCACAAACATCACCACCACCACCACCACCACCACCACAACCCCACACTCATCAACACACACATCACCACCACCACCACCACCACCACCACCAGCACAACGCCACACTGCTCACCACACACATCACCACCACCACCACCACCAGCAAAACGCCACACTGATCACCACACACATCACTACCACCACCACCAGCACAACGCCACACTGCTCACCACACACATCACCACCACCACCACCACCACCACCAGCAAAACGCCACACTGATCACCACACACATCCAGTGCCGGATTTACCAAGTGCGGGGCCTGTAGCAGATTGATTTGATGTACAGATAATGACCGGGAAGTAATTGAATATTTTATAGATTTGATCTACATTCTACAACAACAAAAACAAAAACAACAAAAGTCTAATGTAATGTTTTATTTGCAAGGAGAAATATAAAATAAAAACTTCAAACAATGACATTCAAAGGTCTTTTCGACGCATTTTGATCTCTGCAAATTTGGCAATTATTTCAGAGGAGTTCAGTGACTTCAGAACGTCATTTTCAACATTCAGAAGAGTTAAATAGTGTAGCCGCTCTTGCCCCATCGTGTTTCGTAGGTAGTTTTTAATCAACTTCATTTTTGAAAATGATATCTCTCCAGTACAATTAGTTACCATCATACATAGATAAATGCGTAACAAATTGTCAATGTTAGGAAACGTGGTATCAATATTGTTTTCTTTAATCAAAGTGAAATAGTTGAGTTCTGGAGAGGAGCAATCAACACCAATGTGCTTTACAAATTCTGAAAACTGAGGTAGTTCATCTTTCAATCCGTCTTCCAAATCATGGGATATGCTTCTAAAAGTCTGTCAGCACTTTCTTGGATCTGCGCAGGTGTTAGGTCATGCAGATTTCGCAAAAACTAAACCGTGTGTTCAATTGAGTGTATGCCTTGCGACGTTGCTCCAGCGCAGATAGTAGGCTGTCCATTACTGCAAGAAAAACTTCCACCCGGAATCGGTCTTTAGGTGATTGATTATCTATTGCATCTGGAACTGAACGGCCACTGCCTACATCCTCATCGCGCCTTCGATTTCGAGCAATTCTTCTTGTTCTTGTTGGTCGGTAATCCTGCACTTGAGTCAGGTTCTGCGCCTCTGACTCAAACGTATCGAATTGTTCTCTGAAATTCTGTAGAGATCCTGCCAAAGAGGCACACAATGCTGAAGCAATGTTGAGATCTTGCTGCTTTGCTTGAAGAGAGGCTTGAGTTGCCTGGAAGCGCTCCAGTAAGCTATTCCAAACAACCACTAAGATTCCAGTTTCCAACAACTCCATTTTCTCGAGGAGTCCATTTGCCTGCTGTCGACATTCTGCCTTTTGCTCTTGGTCATTCGCAAGTTTCTCCAGTGCCTCCTTTATAAAAGGAAAACACTCTTTAATAACCTTAATGGCATCAGCTCTTGCGGACCACCGTGTTGCAGAGAGCCTCTTTAGCACTCCACCACCTGCACGCTCCAGAATGGACCACCGGTGTGTTGAAGCAGCAAAGAATACATAGATATTTTCAACAAAGTCAAAGAACTGAACTACTTCTGGACACGCTTGTGCAGCGCATACACCAACTAAATTCAACGAATGAGCATAGCATGGAACATATTCTGCAGCAGCACCAAATTTTTCTTTGACAAGTGCCTGTACTCCATTATATTTCCTGCTCATGTTGGACGCGTTGTCGTAACTCTGTCCACGGCAATCGGCAAGATTGATACCCTTCTCACTGGTGTACTGCATGAGGCTGTCGAAAATCTGCTGAGCAGTATGGCCTTCCATTGGCAGAAATGCCAGAAACCTTTCCACAGGCCCTGTTGGCTTGACATATCTTACTGTGAAACAAAGCTGGTCCGTGTGAGTAATGTCCGGGTTGAATCTAGTGATATGGAAAAGTATTTAGCTTCTTTCAGTTCACTGACGATTGTATCTTCAGCTGCTTTTCCCAATATCTCGACTACCTCTTCGCAAATGGTCTTTGATAAGTAGGAAGTGTGCCCTTTTCCACGGTTCGCATGCATCTTGATGTGTTGGCACAAGAATGGATCTACAGTTGCAAGAAGCTCCAACAGTCCCAAATAGTTTCCGTTGCTAGGAGACCCTACTGTTTCATCTGTTCCTCTGAAGGCCAACCTCTTTCACACAAGAACTTTATGACATTTATGATCCTCTCCAGTAGGGAACCCCAGTATTTCTTCTCGTCCTCAAGTTGTTTCGTCAGGGCAGCATCAATTTTTTCTCCATCTTTTCGGAGATTGATCAGGTACAGGACCGCAGCTTTGTGCCTCGAACTTAACTCGTGTCTCTCAATGAGCAACTGTGCATTTTTCCAGTCATTGAAACCTTCACAAAATACGTGCAATTCAGTGTTTGATGAGGCTTCTAGTTTGCAGATAAAACAGTACAAATTGCCTTTGGTCTCGCTGTAGCATAACCACTCCCTAAGCCGCTTTTCATTTGTGGTTTTATGTACATGAGTAAAATATTGCTTTTACAATATCTATTGCAACCTTCAGCCCCATAGAATCTCTTTGATTTGTTAAAGTCACTGTTCATGTGTTGACATTCTGAGCTGCCTCTTGCTGCCCATTTCCTTTTTGTTCATATGTAAGAATTAAAGGCCACTCCCCAAATCATTGGATTGAGCAGATCTGGAATGATAGGTGTTGGTGAGTAGCAAGGCTGTTGAGTTTCTATTGCCTTTGGTTGGTTCCTGTTGTTCTTGCTCTGTAGTACTTGAGCTTGAGCAAGGCTGCCAGTTCCAGCATAGTATCATCATCATAAGTAGTTGAACCAACAGCAGATGGTGACGTAAGAAAAAAACGTTGTGAGTTTAGGCATTTTGCAGTAATTTCTGTTGCTCTTCTGATGCCTCTCTCTTTCTTCTGGCTTTCTCTGCTCCGGAAAGATATTTCCTTCCCATATCTCTGGCTCGTGAAGTCATTGTGAAGTCAGTCCTAAACAGTGCTTAAACAAGCACAAAAGGGAGGACACACTGGTCACCCCACAGAGCTTCACACAGCTCAAAACACCACCAAAAATAAACAGAGTAGTCCCCAGGGCCTGTCTTGCTCCTTCAAGGAAAACAACGGCGGACACTCTCTCAACACCCACAGGTCATACCCCAGGTCCACTCCACCAACACCAAAAAAACACAGGACCATCAGGAGAGAAAATAACAGCAACACACTCCTCCTTCTACTCCTCCCTCGGACTCCAAACACTCTCACAGACTATGTACACACACAAAAGAAAATAAACACGGCTTTAACTGGTGTAGGGCAAGACTCAGCCACTACAGGCCCTCTCAAAATAAAAATAAAACACACCAATCTCACTCACACACAGACAGACAGACAGTCAGCACCCTCATGGTGCCCAAGAACAAAGGGAGGTCAAGCAGCCCCCTTAAGGCCTCACAAAAGCCTATACAGTGCAAACAACAAGCACTCAAATAAGGGAGGATCTCTATCACTCCCAGTACCCCTAAGGGCAACTGCTGGCGTCAACACGCCCTTAGCAGCTCTCACTCCAAACTATTAACCGCCACCCACGGTTGACTTATACTCCCATCAACACAGGGGAGGAGAGACACCACCATCAACAAGGGCCAAAACTCCCCCAAATACTACTGTGTATGAGGCCTCAGCCAGCTTGTGTCACTGTTTACTGAGGGGGGAAAAGCACACAAAGGCAAGAAAGCCCACAACATTTACGTTAAGATTCCCCAACAGTAAAGCAGAGAGCACAAGCCATACACGTCTATCTAGAGTGGTGGTAAGCGTCTCTGCCTGCCAGGCCTCTGCCTAGTTTGCTCCCTCGCGGGTAGCCACATCGTGACATTACTTCACTTTCCTTCTTGCTCTCTCAATACACCTGCTACTAATTAGGTTCTATCATCACACACAGCCAAACACTTCTACACAACCCTCAACACTCTTACACGCACTTCAAATCCCCCAACAACACTACACAGCCACTAAACAGTTCACAAATTATCATACGCAGCATCCCACTTACACTCCCTATCCTCCTCCAACGCTGTCGCCTTTACAACTTCGTCATAAGGACTCACCTCACTAGCTACTCAACAAACACACCCTCCTCATCACCCACTCTCTCATCATCAACTACACACAATCCCCACCACTATTCAACTCCCGTAAACAACCTACAATACATACATGAAGGGTGCGAAGGGATGAAGGACCGGGGTCCCTAGTCCCCCTCACGGGCCTCACGACAGCCCGCGACAGCACACACACAAAGAAATATTTTCTTCCACATAACAAGTCCCCAATTGTTACAATTTATTTATTTATTTATTTATTTATTTATTTATTTATTTTTTTTTTTTTTTTTGCTCAACCAAGCGCGGGCCCTTGTGAAGCGCGGGGCCCGTAGCAGCTGCTACATCTGCTACTATGTTAATCCAGCACTGCACACATCACTACCACCACCACCAGCACAACGCCACACTGCTCACCACACACATCACCACCACCACCACCACCACCACCAGCACAACGCCACACTGCTCACCACACACATCACCACCACCACCACCACCAGCACTACGCCACACTGCTCACCACACACATCACCACCACCACCACCACCACCACTAGCACAACGCCACACTGCTCACCACACACAGCACCACCACCACCACCACCACCACCACCACCAGCACAACGCCACACTGCTCACCACACAGCACCACCACCACCAGCACAACGCCACACTGCTCACCACACACAGCACCACCACCACCACCACCAGCACAACGCCACACTGCTCACCACACACATCACCACCACCACCACCACCAGCACAACGGTACACTGCTCACCACACACATCACCACCACCACCAACACCACCAACACAACGGTACACTGCTCACCACACACGTCACAACCACCACCACCACCACCACCACCAGCACAACGGTACACTGCTCACAACACACGTCACCACCACCACCACCACCACCACCAGCACAACGCCACACTGCTCACCACACAGGTCACTACCACCACCACCACCACCACCACTACCAGCACAACTCCACAATGCTCACCACACACATCACAACCACCACCACCACCACCACTACCAGCACAACTCCACAATGCTCACCACACACATCACCACCACCACCACCACCACCAGCACAACTCCACAATGCTCACCACACACGTCACCACCACCACCACCACCAGCACAACTCCACAATGCTCACCACACACGTCACCACCACCACAATCAGCATAAAGCCACAATACTCACCACACACGTCACCACCACCACCAGCACAACGCCACAATGCTAACCACACACGTCACCATCACCACCACAACCACCACCAGCATAACGCCACAATGCTCACCATACACGTCACCACCACCACCACCACCACCAGCACAACGCCACAATGTTCACCACACACATCACCACCACAAACACCACCAGCATAAAGCCACACTGCTCACCACACACGTCACCACCACCACCACCACCACCACCAGCACAACGCCACAATGCTAACCACACACGTCACCATCACCACCACAACCACCACCAGCATAACGCTACATTGCTCACCACACACACCACCACCAACACCACCACCAGCATAACGCCACAATGCTCACCATACACGTCACCACCACCACCACCACCGACACCACCAGCATAAAGCCACAATGCTCACCACCCACATCACTTCCACAACCACCACCACCAACAGCACAACGCCACACTGCTCAAAATACACATCACCACCACCACCACCACCAGCACAATGCCACAATGCTCACCACACACATCACCTCCACCACCACCACCACCACCACCACCACCAGCACAACGCCACACTGCTCACCCCACATGTCACCTCCTCTACCACCAGATGTGACATTTAAAATATAAACTAAATAAAGTTTGGGTCGTCACAGGAGTAGATACCTGTGCTCTTGTTATCCTGGCACTTGCAGCAGTACCACTGCAGGTCAGTTAGTTCACTGCGCCTCAGCCGTCGATAATTCCTTTATGTTTATTTAATGAAGAAATATTTTATTCTTTTTTTCTATTACTTTCTCTGTCACACACGTCCTCTGCGTGTATCGAAACACACGAGAAATTAATCAAGATCAGGGTATTCGCCGGCTGCCTGGGATTGAACCCGCGACCAGCGTGACGAGCCACTCCTTACCGAGTCGGCCAAAGAGGTACCCCACTGGTTAAGTGGGTTATGGGAGGCTCGTTCATCAGTCATAGTCGCCGCACTACATTTATGCCTGATTGACAAGTACGGTGCTGTCACTGGCTACATCTAGAGTCCCTTTATAGAGAGTCCCGACATAGGCGGCCCTGTGTATAAGGCTGCTGGGCGCCATTTTTGCCCCTTCGAGCACCGCGCCATCTTTGAACTGAGGTAATAAAAACATAATTTTACCTATTTTGGAAGCGGATTCGGCTGCTTTTTAATGTAACAGTGCTTTGCTGCCTAGCCTTCGGCTGTAGGAACATGCCACAGAGGGGATACAAAATGTATAATTTCACTGCAAGGCCGCTGAGAAGACAGAGGTGTGCTAAGTCAGTCGTCTTGGGAGGAAACCATCGGTCATGACAGCAAGACACACACACTGCCATTGTGTGTGTCTTGCTGTCATAACTGCCCTCCCTTTGTACTGTCAATGGAAAATTGGAAATCATTGTGAGAGAGGCACAGCTACAAGGACTGAAACCATCGTTCACCGCAGGTCCAGACATCGAAGCTGATGAGGAAACTGCGGTCCTTATATGGCCCAAATCATTGGATGTGATCTCTCCCACAGGGCTCTAGCTGTTATTATAGACTCACAATGGATATTTCACAGTCTCATAAACTGGACGTGTTACAAGAGTTTAATGAACAGAAGCTAGCTTTTGGTGAGCCATACCTGTCTTGGTAAAACTCTAAAATCACATCCAACTCACTCTAAAAGTTAACACATTATTTGTTTAGATTGTATTATTGGACTAATCTATTACACTTTTCCGTTTGGGGTACTGTAGTTTGTGGTCTTTTTTTTCCTGTTTGTTTTTGTGTGTTTTTGCCCTTGACAGCTTCCCCTGATGTAAGGAAGGAACTAAAGAATCGGATAGACAGAGGGGACTAATGCGTTGACTCGGACTTAGGCTATCTATCAGTTATCCGTTTGAGGAGCAGTAGCCTACTTTTTGGATCTTTTTTTTTTTCCCCTGATGCTTTTTACGTGTGTTTCTGCCTTTGACTGCTTCCTCTGATGTAAGAAAGTAACAAAAGAATCAGATAGACAAAGGGGACTAGTGCATTGACTTGTATTGCTTGTAGATACAACCGGAGCTGATAGTTTAGGTCTTGGCATTTGACAGAGGAGCTTAGAAACATGGCACTGAGTTCTCGGCCTTTGCAACTCCTTAAAGATGTATATAAAGTATTCCTAGAGCAGTATCGTTAGGAGTTGAGGCTCTGATGATAAGGGGGACAGGATATCCTACCTTCCTGCAGGACTCTACGCTAGTACTTGCCTCCATTAAAACTTTTAAGGATTACTTCTATTTTATTTGCAGCATAATTCTGAACAGCTGGTACACACATATTGCGAGCTGAACGTACATAGAATTTCGAAAGTCAAAAATTTTAATCTGCTGAAATGTTAAGTTTTTTGTAATCTCTCTATTTACGTTTGTGCTTTTTTTTTTTTTTTTCTTTGCAGAAGGGTGCTCTGGCATCAAGCCCAAGAAGAAGGAGAATTGAATACTCTGCAGAGGATCAGCGTGCACGGCGCACGTGCAGGAAGTCCGTGCATGAAGGTGAGGCGGGTCAGGTCAAGGGCAGGTCAGGGCAGGTCAGGGCAGGGTCAGTCCTCGGTCAGGGCGCCGGTCGTGCAGGCGGTGGCGGTGGCTCAGGGTTACAGTTTCACCCCCCATTTTGAGGCTAAGGAAAGAGAGGGCGGGAATCACTCAAAAGTAGGTAGCTACTATGAACACACACACACACACACACACACACATACACGACTACTCACCCTTGGAATACAGCAGATGCAGTCATCAGTGCCGCAAGTGCCTGGCTGAAAATGATGATATCCGCAGGACATCGATCTGTGGAAAATAATCCTGTTTGAATACTTATTGTATATCATTATTAATATGATGGTGTTCAATTAAGAACAAACGAATGGTAGTGGTAATTCGGATTTAGTAAGGTAAGCATTAAGTAAGCAAAATTAATTTAAAGCACAGTGAAGACGGATTCGATCGTCTGATGAGTTGATGACCAGGCAAACTTAGCTTGGAGAGTTTGAATTCGCCGGGGCGCCTCTTGCAATCAGCCACCGACGAGGGCACACCCTCAGACCTGCGCTCCTACTTTGTTATTATCTTGAGAAGCATATTGAACAGAAATGCCAAGAGCAAACAAAAATTGCCAGTCCCAGTCCCTTAACCACAAGGCAGCCCTTGGAACCCACGTCGTATCCCATCAGTCATCTTGCATGGGACTTGAACGACTCATACCTCAACACACATCTCCCTACGCTCGGAAATTCTGCAGAGTTAGTTGCATGATTAGTGCTGTACAATTCTATGTCTTAGCCTGAGGTATAGTAACTAGGGAGTTCAACGGACATAACTCACTGTGAGGAGGGCGTGTCGGTTCAGATAGGTGAGCTGGGTTGACGCATATCCCATTCTTACGGGCACAAAAATTGTCTGGCCTACAGGTCTTGCAACACGTGCAGCCAGCGTTGCCACACCCATCATCTGTTAGGTATTCATCATCAGCGTCGCAAAAATCTTCGTTAGTCACGCACACCCCCGGGTTGGGGCCATCGGTACAGGCGCTGCTGGGAGTGCACTGTTGAGGGGAGAAAGGTGGGGGGAAGGGGAGTTAAGCAAGTAGAGAACGGAAGGGAAGGTATTGAGCTAGGAATAGGCAAGGGCAATAATTGTCAGTCCATACAAAGCAACTCTTGAAAGCCATCCACAAGTTATCATATTCGTAAGTCTTTTATCCACATGTTTCTCTAAGCTCTGAGAAGCTCTGTCATATTCACACCACCAAGACTGTTTATTAAATCATTCTCCTGTTTGTTTATGACCCAGTCTTTGGTGATCTCATTCTCAAACAACAAAATAGCACACAAAAGTTATTTAATATTATCCGAGTTGGACTGCTCTAGGCTCATAAATATATTTATCAATTGTTGAATATATAGGTGAGATAAAAACTACATTGCCTTGTATATCACCAGTGAAAGTATGCCATGAAACAACTTTGGGTGTATCTTTTAGTATACAAGTATCCTTGACATCCCACCTTGCATTTGGAAAAAGTAATGGTTGATAATAGTAGATGTAGAAAGTGCCCCGCTTCAAATACCATGAAAACTGAACTCTGAACTGAAGATACCCTAGTGATGTAATATAATCAAAGTTAAAGTGCGTGACTCTACAAACGCCTGCATGCTGGCGTTGACTTACTACTGGCGCACAACACTTGCAGTTGTTACTCGTACAGCCAAGTTCAGTCATTGGTGACAAGCCGGTACCGCACGTAGCCTCAGCGTTGATACACTGACCTCCGGCGGACGCACAATCATTGCTTGCTTGGCAGGTCTTACAGCAGGTGCAGCCCCCGTAGAAACATTCCCCATCACTGTACTCGTCTGTATTGCAGGAGCTGGAGTCATCCACACAGCGGCCATTATCACAGCTGCCAGCTTCACAAGGCCCACAGCACCTGTCAGAAGGACGTAGCTCATTGTAAATCAGGGGAAGACGGTGGCCGCAGAGATTTGAGGTTCTGCAAGGTGGCTATGTGGTCAGCAAGTGTCAGAGGCAATGCTGAGCTCACGTCCCTTCACCGTTGATTAACAATTCTCGTCCGACTCTGAATGGCCGAACTAGATCACCCACATAATAACATATGAACATTAGGAGACACCAAGTGGTCGGTAGGCCTATGCTGGGCAGCTAATGCGAACTTAATCATACCTAACCTCACTATCTGTGAGTTTACCTAATCTTTATTTGGATGTATATATCGATCGTTTTGGCGCTATCAACATGACTGCAAAGCCAATTCTATTCATCCACCACTCTGTAGATCAACCAATTTTTGCCTGTCCTTGTCGAATCTGAATTTATCCAACAAAAGCATTGCTAGGTGTCCTACCGGGCTCTACCTTACCACCAAAACCTTATTAACATCATTCTTATCAAAGCCCGTCATCCATTTATAAACTGCGGTCAAGTTCCCTTGCACCTTCGCCTTAATTTCTAGAGGATGCAATTCAAATGTCTGTCTGTCTTCATAAGGCAAATTTCTGAACTTGTTGGTCACCTTTGTCATCCTCTCTACTGTCCACCCTGCCTTCATTGACATTATATATGGGAAGGGGGGGGGGGGGCTATACTCCACTTTTCTATACCGGCCACTGTTTGCTATAGCGGCAAAATGTCCCTAAAAATGCTTATTTTTCAATAAATTTCCCCAACCTGCCGATGCTCGCTTCGCTCGCCATCTCATGAACCTATGAACCCCGCTAGAGTCTAGCACCCCCCAAAAGTCTGCCAAAATTTCGGGCCTGATTAAGATTGTCAAATGGAGCTTTGGGTAAGGGGTAGGGGGCTGCAACGTGAGTCGAGTAGCAGTATAAACTACAGCGTCATAAATAAAAGCGCCCATATTAACAAAAGACTGACAGCAGACAACCATGGACACACACACACACACACACACACACACACACACACACACACAATCACACACAGTCATGTCGCTATATACTTAGCGTTCACACTGACAGACAACAACGAAAGTTTTAAAGCTCTCACCCGCAATCACATGGTCCATCACAACATCCGGAAAATCTTTCCCCGGGCATGCACGGATATACCCTGCACGTGCCTAATAGAGAAGTACCACACCCGGCTGTTGAACAAACTGAAAAAATGAGGGAGAGAGAAAATTAAACAAGTGCGCCAACATGCAGAGGAGTACACGTAGGTGTGTTTTGGGAGGAAGGTTCGGTAAATGTTTGGGGTGTAGGCTACTCCGCCGATGTGCCCGTTGTGAGAGAGATCATGAAAAGACTTAAGCGTTTTACTGTGAAGATGGATAAGGCGAGTGAAGAAGGACGTTATTCTTATCTGAGATCGGGGAATATTCATGATCAAGAACATGCTTCATTTCAAGTTGAGGTGACGTAGGCACTGCTGCATCATTGCCTAGTTTGAACAGTAACCAGCCACAGCTGAGGAAGATCCGCTGAAGGGTATTAGTGTGTCTTACCGTCCCTGTTACCGTCTATGGTCCAGTTGCCGTCCACGGTGTCAAAACGGTTTTTCGTTTCGGCATCAACGCTCCTGGAAGCATCCCCTTGCTTGTCACCACCAGCCTGAGTGTTAAAGAATTATAAAAAAAAAACTCAATCTTTACTACGGAGCTGAGCTGAACCCCGTTACAACTGTCGTCGAAGAGTAGCAGCTGGTCTGGGGGCGTGGACGTTGACGGGGCAATCAACCAGATAGTCTGTCAGCCAGAACTTTCGAACCTGTTACTGGCGTTGTGCATGGGACCATAACCTGAGATTTAACCCGTGGGCTTCGACTATGGGAAAGCCGAGAAATGGCCTAGAAACGGCATCAATACACTGCATTTTGAGACTAAGAAAAGAGCATGGAACGTATCTCAGAGTACTCCTCTCATAACCATAAAGCCGTTAAAAATATTTATTTAAACTCAAACTACATTTTTTTGGGGTGGTGTTTGTAACAAAATAAACAGTCTCGTGACACGTGGCATCTAGCCGAGAGTCGCTTGTTGTCTACTTTAGAGAATTTGACAAGTGATTACTATATGGATAGCTAATTCAGTCTGCCATGACCTTACAACACCATTTATGACAAAAAAGCCCACCTCAAGATCAATTACCCACCATAATGACCCAGGGCATGCATGGTGGGTTGCACAATGCCGCCACCGCCTACAATTAGCTCGAATTAGGTGTTTTAAGCAGAGCCCCATACGGGGTCCCCCGTTTCAGTGGACCGACTCGCGGGAGCCCAAAAATGGGTCCGCCGACGCTGCCGGGTTAGTAGACTTAGACCACATCTGTTGTGAAATTCACTAGATTCTCTTCCCCTCCTCCTCCTCCTCCTCCTCCTTCCCCACCACCTCCTCCGCCACCTCCGCCACCTCCTTCTCTCCATCTTTCCCTTCAACGTCCTCCTCCTCCTCTTCTTCCTCCTCCTCCTCCTCCTCCTCCTCCTCTTCCTCCTCCTCCTCCTCCTCCTTCTCCTCCTCCTCCTCCCCCTCGTTCTTCCCAGAATCTTCCTCCTCCCCCTCCTCCTCCTCCTCCTCCTCCTCATCCTCCTCCTCCCCCCCCTCCTCCTCCATCTTCCTTCCCCTCCTCCCCCTCCTCTTCCTCCTCCCCCCCTCCTCCTCCTCCTCCTCCCCTCCTCCTCCTCCTCCTCCTCCTCCTCCTCTTCTTCCTCCTCCTCCTCCTCCCCTGTAGCCGCCACTCCATCTCCACCTGTAGCGACTTCCCTTCCGTCTACTGACGCAGTTTCTAAGAGGAGAGTCCTGGTGGTTGGGGACTCTCAAGTCAGGTTCATTGACAGGTACTTTTGCTCAAGGGATAAGGAAAATAGGCTTCGAGTGTACTTTCCCGGGGCGGGCATCCAGCACGTCTCTGACAGAATAGAGGAAATTTTAGCAGGGGATGGGACACAGCCAATCGTCTTCTGCAGTTTCGGGGGTAATGACATTGGTAGAGTGGGTATCGAAGAGATATTTCGGCGCTTCAGGGAATCGTTCACCAAAGTGAGAGACTTCGGGGCGGTGCCGGTCGTCTGTGGTGTGTTGCCAAGGAGGGGGGTGGGTGAGGGATGGCTTTCCAGAGCCTTAGCGGTAAGCAGCAGGCTGGCGGCCCACTGTAAGCGAAATGGTTGGCTTTTCCTGGATAATTGGGACCTCTTCTACGATAAAGGCACCTTGTATGCCAAGGATGGGGTACACCTGTCACTCCAGGGGGTGGAGGTTCCCGCAGACTCCCTCGAGCGATCACTTAGGACCCTACATGATTTTTTAGAATAGGTGAGGGGGGAGGGCCTTACATCAGTGGCTATGTATCGCAGACTGGGACTAGGGGGCGCAGGAGTAATCGAAAGGATGTAAGAAAGGATGGGCTAACGGCTTATTACACCAACAGTAGGAGTCTCAGAAACAAGATAGATCTACTGAGGGGGAAAGCATGTGTAGATAAATTCGACATTATAGCTATCACGGAAACATGGGTGGATACTGCAAACAAAAACTTCATTTCGGAGTATGAAACAGATGGTTATCAGATGTTTCACAAAGATAGAAAGGGAAGAAGGGGAGGGGGGGGTGGCACTTTATGTTAAAGACACACTTAACTATTCCGCTAACAACTCTGGTCAAGCAAATGGCGACTCAGAATCAGTTTGGGTGGACGTCCACAAAGGGAAAGACAAACTAATTCTAGGGGTTCATTACAAGCCACCCAACCTTAGCAGGCAGGACACTGATATATTACTGCAAGAGGTAGGCAGGGCGAGCAGACGCAAAAATGTCTGCATAATGGGGGATTTTAACCATAGGAATATAGATTGGGAAGGCGTGGTGGGTGCTCTAGACTCTGAGGATTTTTTGAAAGTAATACATGATAATTTTCTCAAGCAGGCAGTGACTGAGCCCACCAGGAAATAACATTTTAGGCTTAGTCCTGACTAACAACGAGAATATGATCAGTGAGCTAGATGTTGGGGGGAGAATTAGGTGGCAGTGATCACAAGGAAATTAAGTTTAAATTAGACTGGGCGGTGACCCATGAACTCAACCTTGTGATGGTGCCTGACTTTAGAAGAGCTGATTATGAGGGGCTCAGAAGACACCTTGAGGAGGTGAGTTGGGGAACCTTAGGGCTGGAGCAGGAAAGACAGGGGAATCATGTAGAAATGACCTACAATAATTTAGTTAGAGTAATTGCAGAGGGTCAGAGACAGCATATCCCTTTCCAAGCACGTAGGAAGGAAAATAACGACCCCAAATGGATGACCCACAGACTCAAGCATGAGATAGCTTAAGTGAAGAGAGAAATTTATAGGAAAATAAAGAACGGAGAAACCCACCTCAGGGGTAGGTATGTTGAACTAGCCAGGTCTGTGAAGAGGAACACCCGCCTAGCAAAAATAAATTATGAGATTAGGGTAGCCAACGAGGCCAAGAGCGATCCCAAGGGCTTCTTCAAATTGTACAGAACGAAAACAAGGGACAAAATTGGACCGTTGAAAACAAACACAGGTGAGCTCGTTGAGAATGGAGAAGATATAAGCCAAATGATGAATGAGTATTTCCTCTCAGTTTTCACGCAGGAAAATCTAACAACCATTCCGGAGAGAGTTCAGGTATATGAAGGCGAAGGGAACGACAAGTTGAGGGATGTGATAATCACTAGGCAAGTAGCCCAGGATGAGATTAGTAGGTTGAAGAAAAATATCTTTTAAGTTGTCGGTAAATTCTGGGCATGTGCCCAATCAATAGAAAGTAGCTAATGTGACACCGATTTTCAAAAAGGGAGACAAGTCAGCCACCTGAAATTATCTCCCAATTAGCTTAACATCAGTTGTCAGAAAGATGTTGGAGTCAATTATAGCCGGGAGCATTCGGGACCATCTAGAAGAGCATAGTTTAATTCATGATTCACAGCATGGATTCACAGAGGGTAGGTCTTGCCTTACTAACCTGTTGTCCTTATACACTAAAGGCGAGGCGGTTTGTTATAGTAGTTGTAATTATATCAGTGTATTATTGATTCATTATATATTACCATGGATTAGGCATGCATGTAACAGTGGGAAATACCCAGGGCAGATAGATCACGCAACCTTTATAGGAATGTCATCCGTCAGTGTTTATCGTCCGTTCGTTCTCGGTATGTGTACAAAGCATTTCATCAAGCTTAGGGGTCACCTTGACGTACGTGACTTCATTATTTTCCAACCACTAATTCTCACTCCTTCCTGAGAGCTCGACTGACACAGACCTATTGTCTCGGCTCTCTCTCCAACGTTCGTTGTATTTTTAGGTTTAAGAATACATTTCACCTAAGGCAGCGAATATTTCCTTCACGCCCCTGTTCGCCCACCAAGACCTGTCTGAGCTCCACGCAACCAAGCCTTACACCGTTACAGGTTGACCGAGATGAAAACTGTGACATATTGTATCTAGATTTCAGTAAAGCGTTCGACAAAGTCCTTCATCACCGGCAATTACTAAAATTACAGGCTAACGGCATAGATGGGAAAGTTTTGAACTGGATCAGGGCGTGGCTTAGTGGTAGGAAGCAGAGAGTCCAAATCAATGGTAAAAAAATTGATGGGGCAGTCTTACGAGTGGCGTCCCACAAGGGTCGGTGCGGGGTCCTCTGCTTTTTATTATATACATCAATGACTTGGACACAGGAATTAGTAGTGATGTCAGCAAGTTCGCAGATGATACCAAGATCGGTAGAGTAATCCAATCAGACAGGGACGCTACCGTTCTCCAGGATGAGATTGAAAGACTATATGATTGGGCGGGGAAGTGGCAGATGGAATTCACTGTCGGGAAGTGTAGCATTCTGAGTGTAGGTAGGAATAACCCCTCACACAATTACTCCTTAAATGGCACTCCTCTAAGTAGGTATGGGCGTGAGAGAGACTTAGGAGTCCTAGTGAGCGCTGACCTCCGTCCTAGGGCTCAATACATTCAGGTTAAAAATCGGGCAAACAGAGTACTTGGTTTCATCTCAAGGAGCGTAAGCAATAGGAGCGCTGAAGTCATCCTCAAACTTTACTTTGCGCTAGTTAGACCTCATCTCGATTATGCAGTTCAGTTCTGGTCCCCCTACTATAGAATGGATATCAAGATGTTAGAATCTGTTCAGAGGAGGATGACAAAGATGATTCAGGGGGTGAGAAACTTGCCTTATGAAGACAGGCTAAAGCAGTTAAATCCACACTCGCTAGAAAGGCGAAGGTTGCGAGGAGACTTGATCGAAGTCTATGAATGGATGAAAGGATTTAATAAAGGGTATGTCAATAAGATTTTTGATAGTAGAAGAGCCGGGTAGGACGCGTAGCAATGGTTTCAAGTTAGACAAATTCAAATTTAACGAAGACATAAGCATGAATTGGTTCACCAATAGAGTGGTGGACGAATGGAACAGGCTTGGGGGCCATGTTGTGGGTGCCAATACCGTAGATACATTCAAGAAGAGGTTAGATAAAGCCATGGATGGTGAGGTAAGGTAGGGTTGAGTGTACAGGAGCTGCCTTGTATAGGCCAACCGGTCTCTTGCAGACTCCTTACGTTCTTATGTTCTTATGTTCCCTAATGCGGGTCCATATTTCCTCCCCGCCGCTCTGCCCTATAGTCCCAACACCTACCTCTTCCTCTCATATGTTAGCTATAGGTACTATATGAGAGGAAAATATATAAGTGCTGCGGGGTACTGTTTTATAGAGTGGCGGGGAAGAAAGGGCTTGCGGGAGCCATCGCAAACACAATCTCCCCAATCTGGTTTCAGTGTAGCTGACGTGTATAATGCAAGAACACCTCGACCATAAATCATACTCACTTTGGAATGACAGACGTCCAGAGCCAGAAGTGCCAGCAGTCCAACTATAAGCGCAGTCCTCATCGCGGCTTATTGTTGCGAAGGGAAACAAAAACAGTTGTTGACAATGTGGTATACGTAATGCAGCTACATAAAAAAAGTTAGGACATGCAGTAATTGATACAAGGCAGATAAAAGGTTCAATAAACATATGAAAAGAATAGTTTGGCTAGAAGGGTTGTAATGAGTAGGTGAACAGGAGCAGCGAAACGAGTTTAGTGGTCATGTGGTCAGAGCAGCTGAAGGAACTTAAGCCTAGAGGGGAGGATAGCAATTGCAATGGCAATGGCAATGGAATGCCTTTTTCTTTTTTATGTTAAGCCACAGCACCAGCACAGACGCTCCTGATGGGGCGTGTTGGACGGGCAAGACTGTGATAAGTCCTCAGACTCAGCGCTTACCTTGCTGATCACACCTTTTGCTTTCCAACTTCTTTTTTTTGTGTGTGTAGGCAGTTACGGCCTCACCTGGTGTCGGTGATCTCTGCGGTGACAGGCAAATAGACAGACAGAGCTGGTGGTCGTGCTGCAGTGGGCGGGCGTGATCGTGGCGGAGTCGCAGGCCGCAGCAGCAGTGTGGCTGTCCTGGCGGAGTCGCCCTTTCAATACCTGCATGTGGGGCGGAGCGAGGCGCGGCCACCTGTGCTGCCTTACAAGTGTGTGGGCTTTTTTCTTCTATATTTATTTAGGTATTTATTCATGTTATATCCATTGTATTTATATTAATTTTCGTTGTTATTATTTTTAATTATTTTTATTATATGTACTTTTTTGTGTTGAGTCAAAACAAGCTTGGCAACTTACACTAAAGCTGCGCGTGGCCTCGGTGCTCATCTCCGTCACATTGGCGAATGAGCATGGCTGGTAGTAACCCATTACCCCGGGACAGGGCCATTGTGACATCCGGGTTCCAACAGTTTAGCTCCTCAGATTTCCTCAGGTATACCCATTTATCGGCCAGGACGAAAGGGCAGCCACTAAGAGAAAGCAGCCAAAATTATTGTAAATTGGTGGATTAACTTGGCCCACGTTGTCAAAGACTCGCTCGTCACGAGTGCATGACGTTGTCGCTATTTGTGCGAAGGACAACGATCCGTGTCTTCCAGTCGCTCGTGCCCGCTGTCTTACTCCATGGCTACGAGACATCGAATGTCTGATGCCTTCAGGCACCGAAGTCACGATATTTGCCGTAAGGATACCACTGTGGCTATGTATGAGACAATTTACGTTTTCATGAACGTGAAAAGTGTTTCAGGAGATCATCTGAAGTTAACACTGCGTTGACAAAGGAGAGTCCTGCTAAAATCCTATCCATGTCCATTACCATTATACCTTCTGTCAAGGTAAAAAGAATGAAAGGTAGATTCACTAGGAGGGGGGGTACCTAAATTTGTCTCTTCCCGCATGACGTCAGGTGAAAGAAGGACTGATGGGTCCGGACATGCCTGGTATGGAAGAAAGGTCAGTCGCGGGCACCAGCCTCCTGACCTGGCTCCTCACTCACTCAATGGGAAGCTTAGCTAAAGTGTATTTTCTTTCAATATGCCATTTTATTTTTTTGGTATTGTGCGCGGTTGTCGATCAGTTTCGGTGAAAGGAAACAGTAATATATGGTTTCATCGGCTACCAAGAAATCAAGAACTTAGAAAGAAATAGATGGAAATATGTAACATAAAAAAATAATAATTATTCTCGAGCAGATTCTGTTGGCTTTGTGTGTAGTCTTCACATCCCGTAAAATAAATAAACACTGGTATAAAATTAGATGTTGGTCACATACCTTAGTTCTCCATCACTGAGTATAGACCAGGCTACCTGTCATTCTCTTTTAGCTTTAAATTTACACGTTTCCTTAGACGTCCGCGCTAATCTTTGCCGTACCAATATGGTGGCCTGCTGCCGACCATATACGCAAGTCAAGCGATCGGTATCTACTCTACCACAACTTTATTTCACGTGACCTCACACCCTGCGCGGAGCGGCCGGTGTGAAACTACCTCCCATTCTCTTTACGAGGATCAAAGGACACACCGGAGAGCGCGTCAAATCTTGAATCAACTGACGCATGACGTCATCAGGCGTAGGGTTGGTGGGTTCAGAGCTTTGGTTTACGCCCAAGGATTATATACTATAAGGATAGCTCAATAAGCATTTGTTTTACCCACAATGCACCGCGGATGACGTCACACGTGCACACAAATGGTGCTGGGTCGGAAACTGGTTCACTTCACTGTGTTCTCACCGCAGCGTGCTCAGTGAAAATGATGATTTGTGCTGTGTAAGGGTGTTACAGTGGCTCAACGGATATAATAAGGATTGCTTACTAAGCATTTGTTTTACCCACACTGCACCGCGTATACAATCTGGTTCACTCTCTCCATATAAAATGTATTAGAAAACCATTACTTATTAATCTTGTCACTCATTCATAGTCAGATTTAGTGCTTTTTTGATTGCTAAGGATATGTAATAAAATTAGGCAGCTGTTGAGTTGGCAAATGATATACAGTAATATAATTATTTGATAAATATGTTAGAAAAAGTATACTGAAAAATATTGCTGTCTACCATATATCAATGCTAACGTTTTCTCAGTTTTCATTAATATTACTTTTCTACAACTTTGCAGGGGTAACTAATCCTGACATCAAAATAGCTAGCATAGATATATATCAATTGAAGTATTACTGCTGGCTCAGGAAAATTATATCCAATGGTTGATATAAATAATGTATAAAGAGCTCAATATATATGTAAGAACCCACAAAGACTATACCAACCTCTATATCCATCTATCTATCTATCTATCTATCTATCTATCTATCTATAACGATATTGATGGCAGGATTAGTTACTCCTTTAAAGTTGTAGAAAATGAAAGTTAATGAAATCTGAGAAAACGTAAGGCGTCTTTGAAAGAGTTCAAGTCGTAGGCAGGAGGAAATGCAGATGAAGGAAGATTGTTCGAGAGTTTACCAGCGTGAGGGATGAAAGAGTGAAGATGCTGGTTAACTCTTGCATAAGGGGTTTGGACAGTATAGGGATGAGCATGAGTAGAAAGTCGTGTGCAGCGGGGCCGCGGGAGGGGGGGAGGCATGCAGTTAGGAAGTTCAGAAGAGCAGTCAGCGTAGAAAGAAAGAGGAACAGACAGAGGGATAGAATCCGAAAGAGGGCAGTTTAGAAAGCAAAGACTGGTGCCAGACTCTATCGAAGGCTTTCGATATGACTAGCGCAACAGAAAGTTTCACCGAAACGGCTAAAAGAGGATGAACAAGAGTCAGTTAAGAGAGCAAGATGATCGCCAGTAGAACGACCCTTCTGGATTCCATACTGGCGACCAGATAGAAGGTTAGAAGTGGAAAGGTGCTTTTGAATCTTCCGGTTAAGGATTGATTCAAAAGCTTTAGATAAACAGGAAAGTAAAGCTATAGGGCGGTAGTTTGAGGGATTGGAACGGTCACCCTTCTTAGGCACAGGCTGTACAAAGGCATACTTCCAGCAGGAAGGAAAGATAGATGTTGATAGGCAGAGACGAAAGAGTTTGACCAGACAGGGTCTCAGCACAGAAGCACAGTTTTTAAGGACAATAGGAGGCACTCTATCAGGTCCATAAGCCTTCTGAGAGTTGAGGCCAGAGAGGGCATAGAAAACACCATTTGGAAGAATCTTAATAGCAGGCATAAAGGAGTCAGAGGGGGGATGAGTAGGAGGAATATGCCCAGAATCGTCCAGGGTGGAGTTCTTACAGAAAGTTTGAGCGAAGAGTTCAGCTTTAGAGACAGATGAGACAGCAGTGACGCCATCAGGGTTAAAGAGAGGAGGGAAAGAGGAAGAAGTGAAATTGGAGGAGATATTTTTGGCTAGATTCCAGAAGTCACGGGAAGAATTAGAAGTAAGGTGTTGACATTTTCGATTAATGAAAAAAAAAATTGGTAAGTCGGAGAATAGATATGGCACGATTCCGGGCTGAAATGTAAAGATCAAAGTTAGCGGGAGTTCGAAGGCTCTGGAACCTTTTGTGAGCTGCCTCTCTATATTTAATAGCACGAGAACAAGTATGATTAAACCAAGGCTTTTTAACATGAGGAGTAGATAAAGTACGTGGAATGTATGCCTCCATTCCAGAGACAATCACCTCTGTGATGCGCTGAGCACACACAGAGGGGTCTCTCTCCTGGAAGCAGTAATCATTCCACGGGAAATCGGAAAAGTACATCCTCAGGTCGTCCCACCGAGCTGAAGCAAAATGCCAGGAGCATCGCCTCTTCGGTGAGTCCAGAGGATGTACGGGAGCGATAGGACAGGATACAGAAATAAGGTTATGATCGGAGGAGCCCAACGGAGAGAACAGTTTGACAGAGTAAGCAGAAATATTAGAGGTAAGGAAGAGGTCTAGAATGTTGAGCCTGTCTCCAAGACGGTCGGGAATACGAGTAGGGTGCTGAACCAACTGCTATAGGTCGTTGAGGAAAGTAAAGTTGTAGGCTTGTTCACCAGGCTGGTCAGTGAAAGAGGATGAAAGCCAAAACTGGAGATTTCAGCAAAGGGAGAGTGAGTTTTTTTTTTTTTTTTTTACGTTGCGGTCTATTGCGCCGGTAGGCTTCTTCCCGGTGGATTCTGATGGTCGGTCCAAGGCTTCGTCACGGTGGGATCTGATGGTCGGCCCAGCCCGTTCTGGCGCAGGCGAATGTTTTATAGTGGCGCCATCTTGCATTGGCTCATGCTGCCCTCCCGGAGCTCATCTTTGATCCTAGAATCTAGAGTCCGGGTTGATAAGTGGTCTTCTGGACAGCATGTTGGTAGTTTTAAGCCACTCGGCGGCGGATGAAAAATCCCAGCTTGGTGACACCGGTCGGGGATTGAACTCGCGTCCTCCTGAACGCGGGGCCGTCTCGTTATCCGTTCAGCCACCGCCTCCACTCCACATTAGAGTTCAAATAGTCAAAAAAAAATTACATAGTTAGCAGAGTTAGGCGAGAGATAAACAGCACAGATGTATCTAGTAATAGAATGACAATGAAGTCTTAGCCAGATGGTGGAAAATTCAGAAGAGTTAAGGTCGTGGGCACGAGAGCAAGTGATGTCGTTGCGCACGTAGGCGCAACATCCAGCTTTATATTGAAATTTAGGAGTAGGGAACAGAGTAGAGGTTGCTGTCAGTAGCCTCAGAACCTGTGTTTTGGTGAGGAAGAGAAGATGAGGTTTAGAGGAGGAGAACGCGAATGTTGCAGAAATTGATAAGGAGGTGGCTCGAGGAGTTATCAGGACACCTCTCAAGTCGGCAGCCAGAAGGGGAGTCCTCCCTGGGGGAATTTACGGTCCCCCCGCAGGCGGGTACTTCGAGGCGGTGTTTTCGTTAGCCATTTTGAGTTTTGAATTTTGGAAAAAGGTGTGTGTGTTATGTAAATGTAGTGTGGTATAGAAAGAGAGAGGAACTGTCTTTTGAGAGCATGCTGAACTGCTCTCTGGTGTTGATGAGGCAAAAGGGAAACGGTTAGTGAGGACATGGGAAGGGTCTTTGAAGGGCTTCAGCACCCTCCTCGCTTCCCATATATCCTCACCGGGAGTAGCTCACGCCCGTGTCTTCCTACCTACTCCTCTAGACCTGATAAAATATATCCAAAATTACTTAAAGAAATATCAAGACAGATACTCATACCTTTAACAATGCTGTTTAATATGTCTTTGCACCATGGTATCGTTTCTAGTAATTGGAAAATTGCTAACGTAACACTCATTTTTAAAAAAAGGCGACTGAAAATTACCGGATAATTACAGGCCAATCAGCTTAACTTCAATTATTGGTAAATTATTTGAGACAATTATTAGAGATCAAGTAGTTAACTACCTAGAGTGTAATTCGCTAATCCTGGACCCGCAACATGGTTTCCGTAACAACAGGTCTTGTTTGTCGAATCTATTAACGTTCTATAACAAGCTTTTTGCAGTCTATGATGCTTCTAAATCACTTGATCTTATTTATATGGACTTCCAGAAGGCGTTTGATAAAGTCCCACACTACAAGTTGCTTCATAAAATGAAGGAAATAAGTATCGGGGGTTAGCTTCACGAATGGATCAAGCGCCGGCTAAGCAATAGAAAGCAAAAAGTTGTAATAAATGGAGAGACCTCTGAGTGGATGCCAGTCACTAGTGGTGTCCCCCAAGGCTCTGTCCTGGGACCCGTTCTCTTCGTCATTTACATCAACGACATTGACCTTGGTCTCTATAATTTCATTAGTAAATTTGCGGACGACACGAAAATCGGCAATGCGGTACTTACGGAATGTGACAGGCGGAGCCTACAAGAAGATTTACGTAAAATATCAGATTGGTCAGTAAAATGGGAAATGCCTTTTAATATAAATAAACGCCAGATTCTGCAGGTTGGAATAGAAATATAAAGAAGGACTATGAAATGTGCGGCTTTAAAGTTAAAGGCGTTCACTCGGTCAAATATCTTGGCGTCACAATCGCGTCTAACATCAAGTTTTCCCAGCAGTGCAACGAGTCCGTTAAAAAAGCAAACAGGATGATGGGTTTGATTAAGATAAATTTTTCATTGGTAGACTTTTTTGTTTTATATCTACATTGTTTTTCTTTATTACTTTCCTGGTAGACTTTTTTGTTTTATATCTACATTGTTTTTCTATATTATTTTCTTAGTAGACTTTTTTGTTTTATATCTACATTGTTTTTCTGTATTATTATCTTATTAGACTTTTTGTTTTATATCTACATTGTTTTTGTATATTATTTTCTTCGTAGACTTTTTTGTTTTATATCTACATTGTTTTTCTATATTATTATCCTGGTAGACTTTTTTGTTTTATATCTACATTGTTTTTCTATATTATTTTCTTGGAAGACTTTTTTGTTTTATATCTACATTGTTTTTCTATATTATTTTCTTGGTAGACTTTTTTGTTTTATATCTACATTGTTTTTCTATATTATTTTCTTGGTAGACTTTTTTGTTTTATATCTACATTGTTTTTCTATATTATTATCCTGGTAGACTTTTTTGTTTTATATCTACATTGTTTTTCTGTATTATTTTCTTGGTAGACTTTTTTGTTTTATATCTACATTGTTTTTCTATATTATTTTCTTGGTAGACTTTTTTGTTTATATCTACATTGTTTTTCTATATTATTATCCTGGTAGACTTTTTTGTTTTATATCTACATTCTTTTTCTGTATTATTTTCTTGGTAGACTTTTTTGTTTTATATCTACATTGTTTTTCTATATTGTTATCTTGGTAGATTTTTTTGTTTTATATCTACATTGTTTTTCTATATTATTATACTGGTAGACTTTTTTTGTTTTATATCTACATTGTTTTTCTATATTATTATCTTGGTAGACTTTTTTGTTTTATATCTACATTGTTTTTCTATATTATTATCCTGGTAGACTTTTTTGTTTTATATCTACATTCTTTTTCTGTATTATTTTCTTGGTAGACTTTTTTCAGAGTGACCTTTTCCTCGCGCTTCGTCTCGTTTAAAAAAAAAAAATATCTCCCTGTTTTGCCTTCGCTATACACGGAGCGAATGCGCGTTCAACGGTATTGATAATCTTCCCATTTACTTGAGGAAGGCTTCAAGTCTATCTGTGAAGTTAAATATTTTCATGACACTAATATATTTTATGGTGGAGTAGACTTTTTCCACAATTATTTATTTTTCTGGGTAACCAATTTTCAGGGGAATTCTGAATATACGTAGTCAAATGTATATGTATGTACATGTATGTATATGAATGGAAGGCTTAGAGTTTATATTCCTAAAGCGTTAAATATTTTCACGACACTCTTATCTCTTGTATGGTGGAGTTGCCTTTTTGGCCGCATTTATTTTTCCAGGTGAGTCATTTTCAGGGGAATTTCGAGTATATGTAATGATGTTTATATGTTGTTATGTATATATGTAGTTATGTATATATGTAGTTATGTATATATGTAGTTATGTATATATGTAGTTATGTATATATGTAGCTATGTATATATGTAGTTTTGTATTTATGTAGTTATGTACATATGTAGCTATGTATATATGTAGTTATGTATATATGTAGTTATGTATATATGTAGTTATGTATATATGTAGCTATGTATATATGTAGTTATGTATATATGTAGTTATGTATATATGTAGTTATGTATATATGTAGTTACGTATATATGTAGTTATGTATATATGTAGTTATGTATATATGTAGTTATGTATATATGTAGTTATGTATATATATATATATATATATATATATATATATATATATATATATATATATATATATATATATATATATATATATATATCTATATATATATATATGTAGTTATGTATATTTGTAGTTATGTATATATGTAGTTATGTATATATGTAGTTATGTATATATGTAGCTATGTATATATGTAGTTATGTATATATGTAGCTATGTATATATGTAGTTATGTATATATGTAGTTATGTATATATGTAGTTATGTATATATGTAGTTATGTATATATGTAGTTATGTATATATGTAGTTATGTATATATGTAGTTATGTATATATGTAGTTATGTATATATGTAGCTATGTATATATGTAGTTATGTATATATGTAGTTATGTATATATGTAGTTATATATATATATATATATATATATATAACTACATATATATATATATATATATATATATATATATATATATATATATATATATATATATATGTAGTTATGTATATATGTAGTTATGTATATTTGTAGTTATGTATATATGTAGTTTTGTGTATATGTAGTTATGTATATATATATATATATATATATATATATATATATATATATATATATATATATATATATATATATATATATATATATATATATATATGTAGTTATGTATATATGTAGCTATGTATATATGTAGTTATGTATATATGTAGTTATGTGTATATGTAGTTATGTATATATGTAGTTATGTATATATGTAGTTATGTATATGTAGCTATGTATATATGTAGTTATGTATATATGTAGATATGTATATATGTAGTTATGTATATATGTAGTTATGTATATATGTAGTTATGTATATATGTAGTTAAATATTTTCATGGCATCTCTTTTATGGAAGCTTCATCTTTTTCCTACGTTTTATTTGAAATTAATATAAAGTGTTCTTGGTTCTAGGTTAATGGCTCACTTGTTCCCCTCCATTGTATTTTATTATCTTTTTATGAAGGACTTAACTTTTAAACTACTTTTTCTCCTTTCCCTTGCACATTTATAAGTTATTTTGCGGGTGGAATTAGCAGCTTTTTAACTGCAGGATCGAGCATTGGATTTTCTTTCTCATCGGGGGAATAACTAGATTTTTGACATGCCTCTTTTTCCTTGTAGTGTGTGTCTATATATATATATATTTATATATAGATATATATATATATATATATATATATATATATATATATATATATATATATATATATATATATATATATACTATCGCATGAATAATAATTAGACATTTTACAAGTTTTTATTATATATTTATACAGCGAGAAATCGAAATCGTGGCTGCTGCAAGAATAATGAACACCTGCTTGACACCTGGGTGACACGTGTAGGGCGACAGAGAACGCCACGTTAGCTCTTCGTCATCATTATCAAGAGAGATCCGGGTAGGACACGAAGTAATGGGTTTAAACTGGATAAATTCAGATTCAACAGGGACATAGGCAGGCCCGGATTAAACTTGCATTAGGTCCTACGTCACCCACACTTTTGGGCCCCCTCCCCCTTGAATAAATTAGGCAAGATCTGGACAATTTCATATTTTATTGCACCATCAGAATTAATTAATAATACAAGATATTTAATACAGATTGTCATCATCTTTATTTTCTTTATATTCTGTATTAGCAGCATACCTACCATACTTATGTATACATAGGTAACTATAGCAGCTACACCAATGCCCGTTTTCCTGATTTATCTTGTGAAAACCGTTCAATTATGGTTTCAAATGTCATTGAGGAGGTGACATTATTTTCAATTGACATAACAGACAAAGCATTCAATCGTTATTGAGTCATTGTTGAACGAAATCTGTTTTTGATCAACGACAGTTCGGAAAATGAACGTTCACCTTCACAGACTGATAATGTTAAGAACAGTCGCAAAGCAGTTGAAACATTGCCAAACGTTGACTCTACAACTGGATTCTTCCTTAAGTATTTTAACAGGACATGAGAATTACGATCCAACTTCAAATGGGTTACAAATTCTTAGAATGTTACAAATTCATTCTCGCAGTGGGGTTCCAAGTCATTGATGTATTTTTTCACCAAGCTGAATACATCAACTCTCAGTTGTGCAGTATCATTCTCCCTCAATGACTTGATAAAGGCAAAGTCGTCAGATATCTTGTGATAAGCCTGGCGACGTTGAGCTAAACTTGCATGTAACTTGTCAGTGATGACAACAAAACTCTGTACAGTGAATTTTTGTGCATCTTGAAGATCTGCATCAGGTTCAACAGAATCATCAGCTTGACGCCGCCGTTTTCTCTTCCGCACCTTTTCCGATACATATACTTGCTGAACATTTTCCATGAGATTTTTTGCATTATTCTCCAGTTCATTAAATTGACCACGAAGCTCAGCAACAAAACTTTCAAGTGATAGAAACAACGATACAGCCATGTTGATATCAATATTTGTGCTTTGGAGAAGAATACTAGCTTTCTGAAAGTGCTGGAGGATCATGTTCAAAAGAACACATAAAAATGCATTTTCATGAAGGCACATATTCTCTGCAAAAATTGATGCAGCAAGTCGAGCATCTCCTTTTACTTCCTCATTGTCTGCAATTTCATTTAACACACCATAGATGCTAGTTAAGTGCAGTGCTTTCACTGATTCAGAAAGGAAATGCCAACGTGTGGAAGATAATATTTCTAGGGTTAGAATTTTACCATTTCCATTAGGTGACAATCCTTTTGTTAGTAAATTCCAGCGCTTTGTTGATCCGACTGAATATGCATATAATTCCTGCACAAGTTCAAAGAATTTGCAAGCACTGTTGACTTGTGTTGCCAACACAAACAAGTTTTCGCTATTATATTTTATCTATCTATTTTATTTTTTCGATCGACAGTCCAACGAAGCATACTGATCTCCCTTAGGCTACAGGCATTTTCGGTATTCCATTATGGGTCGAGTCTATCAGGTTTTGTGGGCCCCTCAGTGCTGGGGGCCTAGGCCATGGCGTACTTGGCGTAAAGGATAATCCGGCCCTGGACATTGGCAAAAATTGGTTTACTAACAGAGTGGTAGATGAGTGGAATAGGCTTAGCAGTCACGTGGTGAGTGCCAATACAATTGTTACATTCAAAAATAGATTAGATAAATTCATGGACAGCGATATTAGGTGGGGTTAGATACACTGGAGCGTAGGCTCAAAGGAGCTGCTTTGTACAGGCCTACCGGCCTCTTGCAGACTCCTGTGCTCTTATGTTCTTATCACCATCATCATCATCATCATCATCATCATCATCATTACCATCATCATCATCATCATCATCATCATCATCGTACCTGTTGCATTACACGGTACAGCGCAGTGATTAGGGAGAGGAGAGTCAGTCACCTGGGTAGAGTATAGGTGGGGAGGAAGATGGTGGGGAGGGAGAGGAGGGGGAGGAGAGGTGGGGGTGAGGTGTTAGAGAGAAGGATTAGAGGGGGAGGTGAGGGTTGTGTTGGGGAGAGTATGGGAGGGGGAAGAGGTGCTGGGGAAGTGGACTACAAGGGGAGGTGGTAGGGAAGGTGCTGGGGAGGGGAGGAAGAAGGTGGTAGGTAAGCTGCTTGGTAGGGGAGAGGAAAAAGGAGGTATGAGGCGTGGAACTGGGGAGAGGGAAAGGTAGGGGAGATAGTAGGTGAGGAGCTGGGAAGGGGGAGAGAAGATGGGAAGGGAAGGGGAGAAAAAGATGGAGGTGGTGGATAAGATGCTGGGGAGGGGAGAGGAAAAAAAAGGAAGTAGCAGGCGTGGAACTGGGGAAAGAGGGGAGAAGGGGAAAAGTAAGGACCGTAGTTGGGAGGGGAAGAGGAGAAGGAGGTGATGGATGTACTCTCTCTCTCTCTCTCTCTCTCTCTCTCTCTCTCTCTCTCTCTCTCTCTCTCTCTCTCTCTCTCTCTCTCTCTCTCTCTCTCTCTCTCTCTCTCTCTCTCTCTCTCTCTCTCTCTCTCTCTCTCTCTCTCTCTGTGTGTGTGTTTTGTGTGTGTGTGTGTGTGTGTGTGTGTGTGTTTGTGTATGTGTGTGGGGAGGGGGGAAGGAGGCACCTCGTGCACCCTCCTCGAGTCTGTCGGCACGAGCGCGTCACTCACTCGCTCTCCTGCCCTCACCCAGGTAGGTAAGAACCCCAAATTCTCCTTTTCAAGTGTTATATATATATATATATATATATATATATATATATATATATATATATATATATATATATATATATATATATATATATATATATATATATGATTCCCTTTCCTGTAATTATCTGTGGATACACACATACAATCTTAAGTGTGTCATTAACAACTCAATCAAGGAAGATAGCAATACAAAATCCCTCTGGGTAGAAACAATAGGTAGGAAAGAGAGGCTTGTCATAGGAGTACTATACAGACCACCCAACCTTACGAGGGACAGTAGCCAACCCATTTTACAAGAAATTAGTAGGGCGTCAAGATATATAAATGTGTGTGAAATTGGTGATATCAATCATAGGAACATAGAGTGGGATACTTTATCCGGAGACCAAGAGGCGAAGGATTTGTTAGATGTGATACAGGATAGTTTCCTTAAAGAGTTAATTAGAGCACCAACGAAGGAAGAAAATGTTTTGTATTTGTTGTTAACTAATAGAGATGACATAATAAGCAACATATAGGTTGGGGATTCATTAGGTAACAGTGATAATAAGGAAATCAGATTTAATATTAAATGGGAGGATACAGTCAGCAGTAACAACACATTAATTCCTGACTTCAGGAAGGCGGACTATGAGAGGAGAAAGCAGCTGAAAAGGATTAGGGGGGTGAGGTCAGAAGTAGGTCAGGACCCAGAGCAGGGAGGGGCTTTAATCTCTGGTGAGGTCACTAGTCAGCTCAGTAGCTTGGAGGGTGAGTGCAATAGTCTGGTCAGGGAGGTTAAACTAGGTCAGCAACAGTTTGTACCTAACACGGAAGTCAGGTCAACAGGTAATAATTACCCGATGGATGACAGACAGGCTAAACACTGAAATAGGAAGGAAAAGAGGACTATATGTTAGAATCAAAAGGGGGGAAACTCACCTAAGGGATAGTTACAACGATTTAGCTAGAGCAGAAAAAGAAGAACACACGTATGGCAAAACGTAATTATGAGATTAGAATTGCCAGGGAAGCAAAGACCAATCCAAAGGGCTTCTTTCAGCTTTATAAGACCAAGGTTAGGGATAAGATAGGGCCGCTTAATTAAGTCAGGAGAATCACTGATTGATAGAGATGAGGGAATGAGCGAGACGTTAAATAGATATTTCTTAACTCTATTTACCAAAGAAAGATTAGATGATATACCTCAGGGAGAACAGATCTACAGGGGAGAAGAGGTAGAAGGATTAACCGACATCAACATAAGTAGGGAGCTCGTGATGAGGCAGATACATAGACTTAAAGCCACTAAGGCGCCAGGGACAGATGAACTTTTCCCCAGGGTAATAAAGGAATGTGAAACTGAAATAAGTGGGCAGTTAACAGAGGTATTTAGGAAGTCCCTAGACACAGGGGTGGTGCCTGTTTCATGGAGGCAGGCAAACGTTATTCCAATATTTAAGAAGGGAGACAAATCTTCTATGGAGAACTATAGGCCGATTAGTCTGACGTCAGTTATAGGTAAATGATTGAGTCAATAATAGCTGATAGTATTAGGGACCATATTGACAGACATAACTTAATTCACGACTCACAGCATGGGTTTATTAAAGGAAAGTCGTGCCTCACTAATCTTTTATCCTTTTACAATAGAGCATACGAGGCAGCTGACAATGATGAGAGCTATGATGTAGTTTATCTTGATTTTAGTAAGGCCTTCGATAAGGTACTTTACCAGAGACTGTTAAATAAAGTCAGGGCTCATGGGATAAGAGGGAAGGTATTTGATTGGATTAAGGCGTGAATTAGTGACGGGAAACAGGGTTACCATTAACGGTAAAAAATCCGAATGAGGTAATGTTACCAGTGCGGTTCCTCAAAGTCCAGTTTTAGGCCCGGTTTTATTCATTATCTACATCAATGACATAGGCAATGGGATAACCAGTGATATAGGTAAATTTGCAGATGACACCAAAATAGGACGCACTATTAGGACAGGGGAGGATGCTAGAGCACTGCAGGAGGATTTCAACACACTGTCAGCTTGGTAAGATAAATGGCAGATGAATTTTAACATCACCAAGTGTAGCGTACTTAGTGTAGGAACACGCAACCCATTACACGAGTATAGTTTAGACTCCACAGCAATAGGCAGGTCCGAGTGTGAAAGAGATTTGGGATTGTTAGTGAACTCTGACCTAAAACTAAGGAAGCAATGTATTGGTGCATGGAATATTGCTAACAGGGTATTAGGCTTTATTAACAGGACGGTAACCAACAGGCGTGCAGAGGTCATCCTCAGACTCTATCTATCGAGCCAACTCGACAAAATAATATATTCGACCTTGTTATAACGACCCGAGATAACCTAGTCAGTAATGTCACGGTAGGAGAACACCTCGGTTCTTGCAATCATAAATTAGTGCGCGTCGACATTAGAGCTCAATCATCAGTGACAGAAAATAAAGTAAAGGTGCCCAATTTCAAAAGAGCTAACTTCGTAGAAATCCGACAAAAACTAACAGAAATACAACTATCAGATGACGGCAACGTAGAGGAAGCCTGGCTAAGCTTTAAAAATCACTTACTCACTCAGCAGAACACATTCGTCCCCTTGTGCGTGAAGCGAATTAACACTAATAAAAGCCCACCGTGGTTTAATAGCGAAATTAAACAATCACTCAATGAGAGAAAATTGTTTTACAGGTTAAAGAAAGAACAAAGCACGCCCGAAAACATTAGACTTTATAATGATGCCAGGCGACGAGTAAAAAGACTAGTAGGTCAGGCAAAGCGTAGATATGAAGAAAATATTGCAGCCAACTGTAAAAATAATCCGAAATCTTTCTTCAGTTACATAAACAACAGAAAGTCGATCAAAAGTGGTATTGGACCTTTAACAAACAGCGACGGTGCACTAGTGACTGACAGCCAACACATTGCAAACCTTTCAAACACTTACTTTTCATCGGTGTTTAATGCTAACAGTCTTCCTCTCGCTACCACCAACACCATTACTATTGTAAATCTCGAGCATGCATTGCCTAATTTTGAAATAACAACCGATGAAGTCCTTAAAGCTCTTCATTCACTTAAAACAAATAAAAGTCCCGGACCCGACAAAGTATATATATACTGCTTAAAGAAACAAAGAGCGAAATACTCTCCTCCCTCACTACCGTATTCAATATGTCCTTGCGAAAAGGCATTGTCCCTTCGGATTGGAAAAAGGCTAACGTGACACCGATTTTTAAGAAAGGAGACAAAAAAGATACCAGGTAACTACCGACCCATTAGTCTAACTTCAATTGTAGGTAAGCTACTCGAGAGCATAATTAGAGACAAAATTGTGTTACCTCGAAAGCCAGTCATTAATTGGGGACTCCCAACATGGCTTCCGTAACAAAAGATCCTGCCTGTCAAACCTACTGACCTTTTATAACGATCTCTTCTCAATTTATGACGTAACCAAATCAGTGGACGTAGTCTATCTTGATTTCCAGAAAGCGTTTGATAAAGTCCCACATCATAAATTACTTTATAAATTAAAGCAAATAGGCATTGACGGTCAAGTAAACCAATGGATCGCGAATTGGTTGAGCAACAGACAACAAAGAGTTGTGATTGACGGATTTAACTCAGAGTGGGCGCCGGTCACTAGTAACGTCCCTCAGGGCTCGGTTCTTGGCCCAGTGCTCTTCATTATTTACATCAACGATGTGGATGTTGGATTCAACAATCGCATTAGTAAATTTGCAGACGACACAAAGATTGGTAACTCGGTTCTCACTGACGAAGACAGGCAAAGCCTCCAAGAGGATTTGCACAAAATTTCAGCTTATTCGGATAAATGGGAGACGCCCTTTAACGTAGACAAGTGCCAGGTCCTTCAAGTTGGAACAAAAAATAAGAAGTTCGATTACGAAATACGCGGCGTTAAACTCACAAGCGTTCAATGCGTTAAGGACCTGGGGATTAAAATCGCGTCAAACCTCAAATTCTCACATCAATGGATCGATGCAGCAAATAAAGCGAACAGAATGTTGGGCTTCATTAAAAGAAACTGTTTTATTCATGAATAAAGATGTAATACTTCCGCTCTACAATAGTTTAGTCAGACCCCACTTGGAATATGCGGTACAGTTTTGGTCTCCACACCATGCAAAGGACATTGCTAAACTAGAAGGTGTTCAGCGTCGAGCAACAAAAATGATCCCTTCCTTGCGCAACAAATCCTACGAAGAAAGGCTTTCCACCCTTAACATGTTCTCTCTTGAGAAACGTCGCCTCCGAGGAAAACTGATCAAATCTTTTGAAATACTTAATGGTTTCACGAATGTAGACAGAACAAAATTGTTTATGATCGATAACACTTTGCGAACGAGGAGCAATGGCACAAAACACAAATGTAGACAAATTAATTCAGATTGCACCAAATTATTCTTCACCAACGTTGTAGTGCGAGAATGGAATAAACTCCCACCATCAGTGGTCCAGTGTAACACGATTGACTCCTTTAAAAACAAGCTCGACCGTCACTTCCTTGAACTTAATATTAACTAGAGTAGAAAAGTAGCGTTTTGGAGCCATCTGATTAATGTAAAATCACTTAGGTTTAAGGACAGACCACCTAGTCTGGACCATGGGGTCTGTGTGGTCTGATTTTCTATGTAAATCTATATAAAGTTTGTCAATAAATATTCATGCAATTTCTAGCATATTTCTTTTTCATCCATTCTGCAAAATTTTCAACACTAATATTGTTCGCTAGAATAAGACACAGATCTTGATAAAAGTGGAGATAACAGAGAAACGAAAAGGAGGAGGGAGAAGAGGAAGACACAAAGAAAGAACAAACAACAGCAGACCTGCTGGTCCTTACGAGGCTGTTTGTGACAAGCTACACTAACTATCTAATCAAAGATGGAAGATGAAGGACAGCAAAAGCGAAGGCTCCTCCCCACCCCCCCATCCCTCCAGCCAAAGCTGGCAGAAAAGGAAAAAGAACCATACAGCATGGAAAAACTGCATGGAAATTATGTAGGAAAGAGGAAAGAACTACCATTACTGCTACCACTAACCGGGGGATAAAAGCGGACAAGGACACCAGTATTCAAAAGAACTTAACGTTATTACGACAATGAGTAATATCTTAGTTGCTGGTTGGATTCAAAATACTTGTCTAATATATTCCTGAAGGCCATAATTGTTGTACTATCAACGACATCACAGGTTAGAGTTCCAAACATTAACAACTCGATTGAAGAAGAAGTGTTTAGCTTCTTGCGACGATAATCTTTTACCACTTATCTTCAATGTGTGATTTCTTCTTGTTCTATTTGATCGATCAATTGTAAAGTAATCTTCCGCATTAATATCACTGAATCCTTTAAACATTTTAAACACTTATATTAGATCGCCTTGCATTCTTCGTTTTGATAGATTGAATAAATTTACTTCTTTAAGCCTTTGTTCATATGACAAATTTCTCAACCTAGGAATCATCTTTGTTACTCTTCGTTGGACCCGTTCCAACTTTTCTATGTCTTTTCTGTAGTAGGGAGACCAAAACTGTACACAGTACTCTAGACGGGGTCGAACCAACTAAGGAGGAAGACAAGGCAGGATGTCCTTTCCTAACGGATGAATGGTTTTACCTGTCCAGTTCTTCCCTTTGGCGGCAGTTACGCCACACCTACCAAGGGCTGAGGAAGCCACTCCCATAATTTATAACTATGGAGGAAGACAGGTCAGAATTTTCTATCCTAGCGTCTGATGACTTTTACCTGTCCAGTTCTTCCCTTTAGCGGCAGTTACTCCACACCCACCAAGGAACACACTCCTTAGTGGATTTAACTTTATATTTTATCATCTACTTATCCATCTATCTATATATTTATTTTGTATCCATTTATCAACTTGGCTATCTTTTTATCCGTGTACTTCTCTCTCTCTCTCTCTCTCTCTCTCTCTCTCTCTCTCTCTCTCTCTCTCTCTCTCTCTCTCTCTCTCTCTCTCTCTCTCTCTCTCTCTCTCTCTCTCTCTCTCTCTCTCTCTCTCTCTCTCTCTCTCTCTCTCTCTCTCTCTCTCTCTCTCTCTCTCTCTCTCTCTCTCTCTCTCTCTCTCTCTCTCTCTCTCTCTCTCTCTCTCTCTCTCTCTCTCTCTCTCTCTCTCTCTCATTGCTGGTCAAGCTACATGTACTCCTTCCTTTTCAATCTCTCTCTAAACGCTTTTATCCAATGTAATTTCAGAAGTATGCGGAAACACACACACACACACACACACACACACACACACACACACACACACACACACGCACACATACGATAAAAACGGCATATGAGGAAAAAAACAGATGGTATGAAATTAAACAGGATGAGGAAAACAATGCAATTATGTGCGTGTGTGTGTGTGTGTGTGTGTGTGTGTGTGCGTGGAAAGGGAGGCAAATCACGGACCCCAAAGAGATTGCAGATGCCTTGGATGAACAATATAACTCAGTTTACAGCAAACCACTATGTACACAACTGCATACCAACCATCACAGAATAGAGAAGGCCCACAACTAGAAGACATAGAATTCAACAAGGAAGATATAGAGCAGGCCATTGCAGCAATAAATAGATTATCTGCTGCAGGACCAGATATGGTTCCAGCTATACTCCTGAAAAAGTGCTCACACACTCTTTCCACTCCGTTGTACATACTATGGCGTACTTCATTAGATGCAGGGCAGGTCCCGAGAGTGCTAAAACAAAGTCTAGTTACACCGATATTTAAAGGTGGAGATAAAGCGGCTGCCAAAAATTATAGACCTGTGGGAAAAACCTCGCATATTATAAAGATTTTTGAGAGGATCCTTGTAAAGCGAATTGCCGACTTCATGAAAAAAAACGAATTATATAATAAAGGTCAACACGGGTTTCGACAAGGACGATCCTGTTTATCGCAACTTTTGCAGCATAGAACGGACATACTTGGTTACCTGGAAAAAGAAGTTGGAGTAGATGTCATATACTTGGACTTTTCGAAAGCGTTCGATAAAGTTGACCAGTCGATCCTCATGAAAAAAGTCAAACAAATCGGTATAAAACAGAAAATTGCAAACTGGATACAAAACTATTTCTCAGAAAGAACACAGTCAGTGGTCGT
>NW_026112013.1:220000-232500 GCF_024679095.1 Eriocheir sinensis
AGTTAAGGATAGACCGAGGATGTTTAGTGTTGAGGAAGGTGATAGCTGGGTGTTGTCAAAGAATAGGGGATAGTTGTTTGGAAGATTGTGTCGAGTGGATAGGTGGAGAAACTGTGTTTTTGAGGCGTTGAAGGACACCAGGTTCTTCTTGCCCCAATCGGAAATAATAGTAAGGTCTGAGGCTAAGCGTTCTGCAGCCTCCAGCCTTGAGTCGTTAAGTTCCTGAAGGGTGGGTCTTCTATTAAAAGAAGTTGAATAATGCAGAGTGGAATCATCGGCGTAGGAATGGATAGGACAGTTCGTTTTGGAAAGAAGATCATCAATGAACAACAGAAAAAGAGTGGGAGATAGGACAGAACCCTGTGGGACACCACTGTTAATAGATTTAGGGGAAGAACAGTGACCGTCTACCACGGCAGAAATAGAACGGTCAGAAAGGAAACTGGAGATAAAGGTACAGAGAAGGATAGAAACCGTAGGAGGGTAGTTTAGAAAGCAAAGATTTGTGCCAGACCCTATCAAAAGCTTTTGATATGTCCAGCGCAATAGCAAAAGTTTCACCGAAACGGCTAAGAGAGGATGACCAAGAGTCAGTTAAGAAGGCTAGGAGATCACCAGTAGAACGCCCCTTGCGGAACCCATACTGGCGATCAGATAGAAGGTCAGAAGTGGAAAGGTGCTTTTGAATCTTCCGGTTAAGGATTGATTCAAAAGCTTTAGATGAACAAGAAAGTAAAGCAATAGGACGGTAGTTTGAGGGATTGGAGCGGTCACCCTTCTTAGGTACAGGCTGTATGAAGGCATACTTCCAGCAAGAAGGAAAGGTAGATGTTGACAGACAGAGGCGAAAGAGTTTGACCAGGCAGGGTGACAGCACGGAGGCACAGTTTTTAAGGACAATAGGAGGCACTCCATCAGGTCCATAAGCCTTCTGAGGATTGAGGCCAGAGAGGGCATAGAAAACATCATTTTGAAGAATCTTTATAACAGGCATAAAGGAGTCAGAGGGGGGATGAGTAGGAGGAATATGCCCAGAATCGTCCAGAGTGGAGTTTTTAGAAAAAGTTTGAGAGAAGAGTTCAGCCTAAGAGATAGATGAGACGGCAGTGTTGCCGTCAGGACTGAGGAGTGGAGGGAAAGATGAAGAAGTGAAGTTGGAGGAGATGTTTTTGGCTAGATGCCAGAAGTCACGGGAAGAGTTAGAGAAAGCAAGGTTTTGACATTTTCTATTAATGAAAGAATTTTTGGTTAGTCGGAGAATAGATTTGGCACGATTTCGGGCAGAAATGTAAAGTTCATAATTAGCATTAGTTTGAAGGCTCTGGTATCTTTTGTGAGCTACCTCTCTATCATTGACATTGACATTGACATTGAGTTGTGCAGTATCATTCTCCCTCAATGACTTGATAAAGGCAAAGTCGTCAGATATCTTGTGATAAGCCTGGCGACGTTGAGCTAAACTTGCATGTAACTTGTCAGTGATGACAACAAAACTCTGTACAGTGAATTTTTGTGCATCTTGAAGGTCTGCATCAGGTTCAACAGAATCATCAGCTTGACGCCGCCGTTTTATCTTCCGTACCTTTTCCGATACATATACTTGCTGAACATTTTTCATGAGATTTTTTGCATTATTCTCCAGTTCATTAAATTGACCACGAAGCTCAGCAACAAAACTTTCAAGTGATAGAAACAACGATACAGCCATGTTGATATCAATATTTGTGCTTTGGAGAAGAATACTAGCTTTCTGAAAGTGCTGGAGGATCATGTTCAAAAGAACACATAAAAATGCATTTTCATGAAGGCATATATTCTCTGCAAAAATTGATGCAGTAAGTCGAGCATCTCCTTTTACTTCCTCATTGTCTGCAATTTCATTTAACACACCATAGATGCTAGTTAAGTGCAGTGTTTTCACTGATTCAGAAAGGAAATGCCAACGTGTGGAAGATAATATTTCTAGGGTTAAAATTTTACCATTTCCATTAGGTGACAATCCTTTTGTTAGTAAATTCCAGCGCTTTGTTGATCCGACTGAATATGCATATAATTCCTGCACAAGTTCAAAGAATTTGCAAGCACTGTTGACTTGTGTTGCCAACACAAACAAGTTTTCGCTATTATATTTTATCTATCTATTTTATTTTTTCGATCGACAGTCCAACGAAGCATACTGATCTCCCTTAGGCTACAGGCATTTTCGGTATTCCATTATGGGTCGAGTCTATCAGGTTTTGTGGGCCCCTCAGTGCTGGGGGCCTAGGCCATGGCGTACTTGGCGTAAAGGATAATCCGGCCCTGGACATTGGCAAAAATTGGTTTACTAACAGAGTGGTGGATGAGTGGAATAGGCTTAGCAGTCACGTGGTGAGTGCCAATACAATTGTTACATTCAAAAATAGATTAGATAAATTCATGGACAGCGACATTAGGTGGGGTTAGATACACGGGAGCGTAGGCTCAAAGGAGCTGCTTTGTACAGGCCTACCGGCCTCTTGCAGACTCCTGTGCTCTTATATTCTTATGTTCTTATCACCATCATCATCATCATCATCATCATCATCATCATCATCATTACTATCATCATCATCATCATCATCATCATCATCATCATTAATATCATCATCATCATCATCATCATCATCGTACCTGTTGCATTACACGGTACAGCGCAGTGATTAGGGAGAGGAGAGTCAGTCACCTGGGTAGAGTATAGGTGGGGAGGAAGATGGTGGGGAGGGAGAGGAGGGGGAGGAGAGGTGGGGGTGAGGTGTTAGAGAGAAGGATTAGAGGGGGAGGTGAGGGTTGTGTTGGGGAGAGTATGGGAGGGGGAAGAGGTGCTGGGGAAGTGGACTACAAGGGGAGGTGGTAGGGAAGGGGCTGGGGAGGGGAGGAAGGAGGTGGTAGGTAAGCTGCTTGGTAGGGGATAGGAAAAAGGAGGTATGAGGCGTGGAACTGGGGAGAGGGAAAGGTAGGGGAGATAGTAGGTGAGGAGCTGGGAAGGGGGAGAGAAGATGGGAAGGGAAGGGGAGAAAAAGATGGAGGTGGTGGATAAGATGCTGGGGAGGGGAGAGGAAAAAAAGGAAGTAGCAGGCCTGGAACTGGGGAAAGAGGGGAGAAGGGGAAAAGTAAGGACCGTAGTTGGGAGGGGAAGAGGAGGAGAAGGAGGTGATGGATGTACTCTCTCTCTCTCTCTCTCTCTCTCTCTCTCTCTCTCTCTCTCTCTCTCTCTCTCTGTGTGTGTGTGTGTGTGTGTGTGTGTGTGTGTGTGTGTGTGTGTGTGTGTGTGTGTTTGTGTATGTGTAGCGGGGGGAGGGGGGGAAGGAGGAGGTACCTCGTGCACCCTCCTTGAGTCTGTCGGAACGAGCGCGTCACTCACTCGCTCTCCTGCCCTCACCCAGGTAGGTAAGAACCCCAAATTCTCCTTTTCAAGTGTTATATATATATGTGATTCCCTTTCCTGTTATTATCTGTGGATACATACATACAATCTTAAGTGTGTCATTAACAACTCAATCAAGGAAGATAGCAATACAAAATCCCTCTGGGTAGAAACAATAGGTAGGAAGGAGAGGCTTGTCATAGGAGTACTATACAGACCACCCAACCTTACGAGGGACAGTAGCCAACCTATTTTACAAGAAATTAGTAGGGCGTCAAGATGTATAAATGTGTGTGAAATTGGTGATTTCAATCATAGGAACATAGAGTGGGATACTTTATCCGGAGACCAAGAGGCGAAGGATTTGTTAGATGTGATACAGGATAGTTTCCTTAAAGAGTTAATTAGAGCACCAACGAAGGAAGAAAATGTTTTGTATTTGTTGTTAACTAATAGAGATGACATAATAAGCAACATATAGGTTAGGGATTCATTAGGTAACAGTGATAATAAGGAAATCAGATTTAATATTAAATGGGAGGATACAGTCAGCAGTAACAACACATTAATACCTGACTTCAGGAAGGCGGACTACGAGAGGAGAAAGCAGCTGAAAAGGATTAGGGGGGTGAGGTCAGAAGTAGGTCAGGACCCAGAGGAGGGAGGGGCTTTAATCTCTGGTGAGGTCACTAGTCAGCTCAGTAGCTTGGAGGGTGAGTGCAATAGTCTGGTCAGGGAGGTTAAACTAGGTCAGCAACAGTTTATACCTAACAGGGAAGTCAGGTCAACAGGTATTAATTACCCGATGGATGACAGACAGGCTAAAAACTGAAATAGGAAGGAAAAGAGGACCATATGTTAGAATTAAAAGGGGGGAAACTCACCTAAGGGATAATTACAACGATCTAGCTAGAGCAGTAAAGAAGAACACACGTATGGCAAAACGTAATTATGAGATTAGAATTGCCAGGGAAGCAAAGACCAATCCAAAGGGCTTCTTTCAGCTTTATAAGACCAAGGTTAGGGATAAGATAGGGCCGCTTAATTAAGTCAGGAGAATCACTGATTGATAGAGATGAGGGAATGAGCGAGACGTTAAATAGATATTTCTTAACTCTATTTACCAAAGAAAGATTAGATGATATACCTCAGGTAGAACAGATCTACAGGGGAGAAGAGGTAGAAGGACTAACCGACATCAACATAAGTAGGGAGCTCGTGATGAGGCAGATAGATAGACTTAAAGTCACTAAGGCGCCAGGGACAGATGAACTTTTCCCCAGGGTAATAAAGGAATGTGAAACTGAAATAAGTGGGCAGTTAACAGAAGTATTTACAATAGAGTATACGAGGCAGCTGACAATGATGAGAGCTATGATGTAGTTTATCTTGATTTTAGTAAGGCCTTCGATAAGGTACTTCACCAGAGACTGTTAAATAAAGTCAGGGCTCATGGGATAAGAGGGAAGGTATTTGATTGGATTAAGGCGTGAATTAGCGACAGGAAACAGGGTTACCATTAACGGTAAAAAATCCGAATGAGGTAATGTTACCAGTGGGGTTCCTCAAAGTCCAGTTTTAGGCCCGCTTTTATTCATTATCTACATCAATGACATAGGCAATGGGATAACCAGTGATATAGGTAAATTTGCAGATGACACCAAAATAGGACGCACTATTAGGACAGGGGAAGATGCTAGAGCACTGCAGGAGGATTTCAACACACTGTCAGCTTGGTAAGATAAATGGCAGATGAATTTTAACATCACCAAGTGTAGCGTACTTAGTGTAGGAACACGCAACCCATTACACGAGTATAGTTTAGACTCCACAGCAATAGGCAGGTCTGAGTGTGAAAGAGATTTGGGATTGTTAGTGAACTCTGACCTAAAACTAAGGAAGCAATGTATTGGTGCATGGAATATTGCTAACAGGGTATTAGGCTTTATTAACAGGACGGTAACCAACAGGCGTGCAGAGGTCATCCTCAGACTCTATCTAGCGTTAGTTAGGCAACACTTAGATTATGCTGTCCAATTTTGGTGCACACACTACCGAATGGACATCAACTTGCTAGAATCAGTTCAGAGGAGGATGTCCAAGATGATTCAGGGGCTGAGGAACCTCCCTTATCAAAATAGGCTGAAACATCTCAATTTACATTCACTAGAAAGACGAAGAGTGCGGGGAGATCTGATAAAAGTATTCAAATGGGTCAAGGGTTACAACAAAGGCGGTATAAGTAAAGTACTGAGAATTAGCCAACAGAATGGAGCTCGCAGTAATGGATTTAAATTAGAAAAATATATATTTAGGAGAGATATTGGCAAGCATTGGTTTAGTAATAAGTTGGTGGGGGAATGGAATAGACTCAGTAATCACATAATTAGTGCAGGGACGATAGCTTGTTTTAAGAGTAGACTAGATAGCTACATGGACGAGGATGACAGGTGACAGTGAGGAGTGGGAGCAGTAAGGTGACAGGGTACTTGAGGTAACGCCCGTACCGAAGGTAAACGAGGATCAAGCCTCTACCTGTAACCCCCGAAACTACATCTCACCCATCGTGAGTAGTGGGGGGATTCTGGAGCTGCCCTGTGTAGGCCACCCGGCCTATTGCAGTTTCCCTATGTTCTTATGATTCTCTCTCTCTCTCTCTCTCTCTCTCTCTCTCTCTCTCTCTCTCTCTCTCTCTCTCTCTCTCTCTCTTCATTCACACCCGACCTCTGCTGAGTGACGGACGTGACCTCGCTTGCTCGCTTACCCGTGCTTCACACCTTGTCAACCCTGTGTTTTCGTTGTGCTCTTGGGATTGCGTTTGCTTTCGCGTGCGTTTGTGTGTTCTCGCTTGTGGACTTTGTGTGTTGCCTGTGATTTACCGACGCTTGTTTGGTGTGTGTTCGCTTGTGGTTTCTGCGAGTGTGTCTGCCTGTGGTTGCCTCTGTGATTTGAGTTTCCGGTGTTTTTGCGTGTGATCTGGTTGTTTCCGAGTGTTCTGCGTGGGTTTCAGAGCGATTCAAGTGTGTTGTGTTTCCGGTGTTTTTGCGTGTGATTTGGCTGCTTTTGAGTGTACTACGTTGGTTTCAGAGTGTTTTGAGTGTGCTGTTGTGTTTCCGGTGTTTTTGCGTGTGATTTGGCTGTTTTCAAGTGTTCTGCGTGGTTTCAGAGTGTTTCAAGTGTGTTGTGTTTCCAGTGCTTTTGCATGTGATTTGGTTGTTTCCCTACGTGGGTTTCAGAGTGTTTTGAGTGTGCTGTTGTGTTTCCGGTGTTTTTGCGAGTGACTTGAGGGTGTTTAATCGTGCTTATGCTTGAGTTTCTGAGTGTTTCATGTGTTCCGAGTGTGTTGTTGTGTTCCCGAGTGTTTCACGCGTGATTTGGGTGTGTCGACAGCTCACCCTTTGAATTCCCTGAGGATTCAAGCTGCTCCTCCTCACTACATCCTCTTTAAATCCCCTAAAGGATTAACACTTCCTACACCCCTTTCCCTCACCTCACCTAAGCCCCCCCACCCTCGCTCACCTCACATCCCTTTTGCTCCTCCTCACTACAAATCCCCTAGAGAAATAGCCCTTCCTACTCCTTCCTCACCTCCACATATTTCTAAGCCCTCCCCCCCTCACTCACCTTACCTCACATCCTATTTACCCATCCCTTCACCCACCTTACCTCGCCTCTTTCTTAACCCTTCTTGATCTCACACACCTCACTCACCTCACATCCCTTCCTACTCCTCCTCTCTCCCACTTTACCTCCTGTCCCAAACTCCCTCTCACTCACCTCACCTATTTCCTAACCCTCCTTGATCTCACACACCTCACTCACCGCCTCTCTTTCCCCCTCTCTACTCACCTCACATCCCTTCCTACTCCTCCTCTCTCCCACTTTTCCCCCACTACTAAACTACCTCTCACACACCTCACCCCCTTTCCTAATCCCGTTCACTCTGTGTTTTTATCTCTTTCATTTCAGCTAAGATGGCGCTCACTTTTTTACAGGGCGTTCTGCTGTCTGTCGACTGTGTCTCTCCAGGCAGCATCTCGAGACAAGACTGCAGGAGCAGGAAGAGAAGATAGAAGAAGGCCAGAATAAAATAATAGAGCTTTCTCTCACCAGGCAGCATCTCGAGACAAGACTGCAGGAGCAAGAAGAGAAGATGGAAGCAGGTCAGAATAAAATAATAGAGCTTTCTCGCACTGTTGCCTCACTGCAGGAAATCATCCTGGCTAACGTTGCTATGATGCCAAACCCTTCTCCAACCGCCCCCTTGCCCTCAGCAGCGGACAACACCACGCAACGGGAGGGTGCTAGTGGCACCGCCCATGATGGCTTCACCGTCGTGAATGGAGGAGCCAAAGCAGCCAGACAAGCGATTTATCCTGTTCATTGCTTCAACAGGTTTTTCATTCTGGAGGAGGAGGACGAGCAGGAGTTCTTCGTCGAAGACGAAGAACTCCTGGTGCTGGGATCGACGATATAACTGCTGCTCTTGAGGAGATCTCCCCCCAGGCTATTAATGATTCACTGTTTGTAATTCACACAGGCCTGAACGACGTCACCACGACCCGGTCTGAGGAACTCCTGAAAAAGTACCGTAGGCTCATCCAGCAGTATAAGTCTAAATCCCCTAACATTTTGATTTCAAGAGTTCTACCACGGACTTGGGCGGCGAGCGACATTTTCAGTAAGGCCTTCAGCCTAAACAACCGCTTACAGACTCTTTGTAGGGAGCTTGACGTGGAGTTCTTCAACGCATGGGACAATTTCTATGGACAAAGTGAGCTCTTCCACAGGGACGGATTGCACCTGTCTTCCATCGGGGCAGCCAGATTCGGAAGGCTCCTCAACGACGCAGTACGTGTCATCCGAGCAAAAAACGAGTCACAGCCACGTCCCTCCACCCCGCCCGTGTAAATAGACGCCGTGCATCGCAACAAACCCGTAACCGTGATCCCGCAAGTACCACCACCTCTATTACCAAGCCTCTAGATAACTTAAAAATCCGTAGTTTCAATGTGCGTAGCCTAAGAAACAAATTTGATGAGCTGAGATGTCTTGCTCTAACAGAAAATTTTGACATAATTGCTATAACTAAAACATTTATCGACACCACAAATATTGATTTAAGTTTCGAATACAACATAGATGGCTACAGACTCTTCAACAAAGATCGCGTAAACCGTAGAGGCGGTGGCGTCGCCCTTTATGTCAAAAGCTATTTGCAACCCACTGACAAAACACCAAGAAACAGTAACGTTGAACATTTGTGCGTGCGAGTAAACACTGCAAAAGTCAATTTAAATATATCTGTCACCTACAGACCTCCCGGGCAATCACTCGATGACGACCTTGAAATGTACAGCGTCTTAAGGCAGTCACTTAATAACAACGACTCACTGATATTAGAAAACTTTAACCTCCCCCATATCGACTGGGCGACACTGTCAGGTACAGAAGGCGAGTCACATAGAATGATCGTATTTCTAGAAGAAAATTATCTAAGCCAAATGGTTTCTGAGCCAACTCGACAAAATAATATATTCGACCTTGTTATAACGACCCGAGATAACCTAGTCAGTAATGTCACGGTAGGAGAACACCTCGGTTCTTGCGATCATAAATTAGTGCGCGTCGACATTAGAGCTCAATCATCAGTGACAGAAAATAAAGTAAAAGTGCCCAATTTCAAAAGAGCTAACTTCGTAGAAATCCGACAAAAACTAACAGAAATACAACTATCAGATGACGGCAACGTAGAGGAAGCCTGGCTAAGCTTTAAAAATCATTTACTCACTCAGCAGAACACATTCGTCCCCTTGTGCGTGAAGCGAATTAACACTAATAAAAACCCACCGTGGTTTAATAGCGAAATTAAACAATCAGTCAATGAAAGAAAATTGTTTTACAGGTTAAAGAAAGAACAAAGCACGCCCGAAAACATTAGACTTTATAATGATGCCAGGCGACGAGTAAAAAGACTAGTAGGTCAGGCAAAGCGTAGATATGATGAAAATATTGCAGCCAACTGTAAAAATAATCCGAAATCTTTCTTCAGTTACATAAACAACAGAAAGTCGATCAAAAGTGGTATTGGACCTTTAACAAACAGCAACGGTGCACTAGTGACTGACAGCCAACACATTGCAAACCTTTTAAACACTTACTTTTCATCGGTGTTTAATGCTAACAGTCTTCCTCTCGCTACCACCAACACCATTACTATTGTAAATCTCGAGCATGCATTGCCTAATTTTGAAATAACAACCGATGAAGTCCTTAAAGCTCTTCATTCACTTAAAACAAATAAAAGTCCCGGACCCGACAAAGTATATATATACTGCTTAAAGAAACAAAGAGCGAAATACTCTCCTCCCTCACTACCGTATTCAATATGTCCTTGCGAAAAGGCATTGTCCCTTCGGATTGGAAAAAGGCTAACGTGACACCGATTTTTAAGAAAGGAGACAAAAAAGATACCAGGTAACTACCGACCCATTAGTCTAACTTCAATTGTAGGTAAGCTACTCGAGAGCATAATTAGAGACAAAATTGTGAGTTACCTCGAAAGCCAGTCATTAATTGGGGACTCCCAACATGGCTTCCGTAACAAAAGATCCTGCCTGTCAAACCTACTGACCTTTTATAACGATCTCTTCTCAATTTATGACGTAACCAAATCAGTGGACGTAGTCTATCTTGATTTCCAGAAAGCGTTTGATAAAGTCCCATATCATAAATTACTTTATAAATTAAAGCAAATAGGCATTGACGGTCAAGTAAACCAATGGATCGCGAATTGGTTGAGCAACAGACGACAAAGAGTTGTGATTGACGGATTTAACTCAGAGTAGGCGCCGGTCACTAGTAACGTCCCTCAGGGCTCGGTTCTTGGCCCAGTGCTCTTCATTATTTACATTAACGATGTGGATGTTGGATTTAATAATCGCATTAGTAAATTTGCAGACGACACAAAGATTGGTAACTCGGTTCTCACTGACGAAGACAGGCAAAGCCTCCAAGAGGATTTGCACAAAATTTCAGCTTGGTCGGATAAATGGGAGACGCCCTTAACGTAGACAAGTGCCAGGTCCTTCAAGTTGGAACAAAAAATAAGAAGTTCGATTACGAAATACGCGGCGTTAAACTCACAAGCGTTCAATGCGTTAAGGACCTGGGGATTAAAATCGCGTCAAACCTCAAATTCTCACATCAATGGATCGATGCAGCAAATAGCGAACAGAATGATGGGCTTCATTAAAAGAAACTGTTTTATTCATGAATAAAGATGTAATACTTCCGCTCTACAATAGTTTAGTCAGACCCCACTTGGCATATGCGGTACAGTTTTGGTCTCCACACCATGCAAAGGACATTGCTAAACTAGAAGGTGTTCAGCGTCGAGCAACAAAAATGATCCCTTCCTTGCGCAACAAATCCTACGAAGAAAGGCTTTCCACCCTTAACATGTTCTCTCTTGAGAAACGTCGCCTCCGAGGAAAACTGATCAAATCTTTTAAAATACTTAATGGTTTCACGAATGTAGACAGAACAAAATTGTTTATGATCGATAACACTTTGCGAACGAGGACCAATGGCACAAAACACAAATGTAGACAAGTAAATTCAGATTGCACCAAATTATTCTTCACCAACGTTGTAGTGCGAGAATGGAATAAGCTCCCACCATCAGTGGTCCAGTGTAACACGATTGACTCCTTTGAAAACAAGCTCGACCGTCACTTCCTTGAACTTAATATTAACTAGAGCAGAAAAGTAACGTTTTGGAGCCATCTGATTAATGTAAAATCACTTAGGTTTAAGGACAGACCACCTAGTCTGGACCATGGGGTCTGTGTGGTCTGATTTTCTATGTAAATCTATATAAAGTTTGTCAATAAATATTCATGCAATTTCTAGCATATTTCTTTTTCATCCATTCTGCAAAATTTTCAACACTAATATTGTTCGCTAGAATAAGACACAGATCTTGATAAAAGTGGAAATAACAGAGAAACGAAAAGGAGGAGGGAGAAGAGGAAGACACAAAGAAAGAACAAACAACAGCAGACCTGCTGGTCCTTACGAGGCTGTTTGTGACAAGCTACACTAACTATCTAATCAAAGATGGAAGATGAAGGACAGCAAAAGCGAAGGCTCCTCCCCACCCCCCCATCCCTCCAGCCAAAGCTGGCAGAAAAGGAAAAAGAACCATACAGCATGGAAAAACTGCATGGAAATTATGTAGGAAAGAGGAAAGAACTACCATTACTGCTACCACTAACCGGGGGATAAAAGCGAACAAGGACACCAGTATTCAAAAGAACTTAACGTTATTACGACAATGAGTAATATCTTAGTTGCTGGTTGGACTCAAAATACTTGTCTAATCTATTCCTGAAGGCCATAATTGTTGTACTATCAACGACATCACAGGTTAGAGAGTTCCAAACATTAACAACTCGATTGAAGAAGAAGTGTTTAGCTTCTTGCGACGATAATCTTTTACCACTTATCTTCAAATTGTGATTTCTTCTTGTTTTATTTGATCGATCAATTGTAAAGTAATCTTCCGCATTAATATCACTGAATCCTTTAAATATTTTAAACACTTATATTAGATCGCCTCGCATTCTTCGTTTTGATAGGCTGAATAAATTTACTTCTTTAAGCCTTTGTTCATTTGATAAATTTCTCAACCTAGGAATCATCTTTGTTACTCTTCGTTGGACCCGTTCCAACTTTTCTATGTCTTTTCTGTAGTAGGGAGACCAAAACTGTACACAGTACTCTAGACGGGGTCGAACCAACTAAGGAGGAAGACAAGGCAGGATGTCCTTTCCTAACGGATGAATGGTTTTACCTGTCCAGTTCTTCCCTTTGGCGGCAGTTACGCCACACCTACCAAGGGCTGAGGAAGCCACTCCCATAATTTATAACTATGGAGGAAGACAGGTCAGAATTTCCTTTCCTAACAGGTGAGGAGTTTTACTTGTCCAGTTCTTCCCTTTGGCGGCAGTTACTCCACACCCACCAAGGAACACACTCCTTAGTGGATTTACCTTTATATTTTATCATCTACTTATCCATCTATCTATATATTTATTTTGTACCCATTTAT